>NW_020956098.1:68512-137798 GCF_003031625.1 Empidonax traillii
TTGGAGTTTTGATTAGGTGGTTTGATTTTTTTTCATTGGCTGTTTTCCAAATGAAAAATAATAGAAGGACATTCTTTGTTTCCCATTTGGTAAAAAGAAAAGGAACTTAAAAATCTTGTCACTTATTTTTTGACTGTATTTATCTTTAATAGGTGGGAATAACAAACCAACAGAAGGTGGCTTGGAAGGTGATGAGAAGACACAACTTCTGGAAATGTGTGAGCATCGAAGGTAGCTATTGCATAGAACTGACAGATGTGCTGTGCATTAACTTCCTATCATTGCTGCAGTCATGGGGAATGTAAACCTGTAAGATTACTAAATGAGATTACACTAAAAATATGTATTTGCTTTCCAAAACTTGATGTACTTGGAAACTGTCTATCGGTTAACATCATTCTCTTCACACTGATTTGAATCTGAATGCTAATAGGGCTGGATATTTTAGATTAACAAGCCTTAAGCGAAGCAAAACTATATGAGGGGTGCTTTTTCTTTCCTGTTTTAATTAATAATATTATGAATTTATGCAGAAATATATTTTTGTGTTATGTATAAATAAAAATGCCCAGGAAAACTGGGCAGAATTGCTTCTATTGGGAGGGTGGTGGTGAGTGAAGCAAATTGACATCTAGCCCCATCTCTGCTGTAATGTAGGTGACAGATGACACATTCAGGGTGTACATTATAGTGTTCAGAGATTGTTGCCTGTTTTTTTTTTTTCTTCATATTATTGGAAGCTTTGATAGTTCTACAGTTTAAATGGTGCGTCAACTCATAACTATACTTTGAAGCAGCAAGTAACTTGGAATTTTAATGGATGAAAAATGGTATAATGAGAACTTCCACTTGAAAGAGTTAACTTTTGTTTACATCAATTTGCATTCACAGTTTTAAAGTATTTATACAATATCAGTTTCTTACCATATTTTCAATATGATATATTTTCAATATGCGATAATAGTTTCTTATCATATTCTTATCATAATTTTCCTATGGCAGGAATGCAAGTTATTGATTTTGCAACCTGTTTTCGGTGCCATGACAATAGTTTTTTAGCCCAACTGGCACATAGGTGCTATAACAGTTTTTTTGTAGATTGTTGGACAAGTGGTCCAGAACTGAGATGACAAAGTGTGAGAGCTCAGTTGTTGACTACACACTAAAACTGTCAGACAGCATCCAGTTCCATGCCAGATGCTCAGTGTTCCAGGTGGGATGAGTTGTTAGCCTCATTCAGTGGGAAGGAGGTGAAATGAAGATTATTACATGGCTCGTGGGGCCATCTGAGGTGTTGCTCTAACCTCTTTTATAAAGTCAGTTCCCAAAGCCCCTCCTTCTTCCACGGTTTAGGTGTCCTTATCGTTACATAATTACTGTTGCTCTCTTAACTGCATTTTCTTAGGCTGTTGTTCTCACAGCTTGCTTTGAGTATGTCTTTTGAAGTTGGATTATTTTTCATTCAGCTCCCTCCTGCCTGCATGGGAGAGGATAACTCACTGAGTTCATTCCAAAATACAGGACTTGCAGGCGGCAGGCAAGAGAGCAGGCGGGAGAAGCTGATCACCACGAGGGCATGTCCAGTGATGATGAGCTGACTCCCACAGAGGTGGGCGACTTCCAGAAGAGCAAAGGTTGGTGACAGTGTTAATGTGATGTCCTAGAACAAAATGCCTTTCTGATATTTTTTTAATGTCTGGGGTTTTTTTAAAGGAAAGGTGAAGAAATACTTCATTTGAGTTTCCTGTTCTTAGTTATACACTGTAGAAAAGAAATGCATTCAGGCAGTTCTGACTAGTGACTTGGGAAGAATAGATGGATGGTTGTAGATTTCTTTTGGTGTGAGCTCTGTGGTGGCAGCATTACCCATGGCTCTTGAACTGGAAGTAAACTCTGTCAGATTATGCCAGAGCTGATCTGACAGTACTCAGTGCAGTGTTGCAACATGTTTTTTATGATCAATTTGTTCCTGAAGGTAGAGAGTGAATTAAAGGTTGATGTTTTAGTTATCTGGAAAGAATGAATGAAGAAGATGAGGGAAAGGCATAATACCTTTTGTTCACATAACAGCAGAAGAGTTTTCATATCTGAAATTTTATCACTGTGGAATAAAGTTTGAAACATAGTCGTCACATAAATTTGTGAAATAAATAAGGAAGGAACTTGCCTTTCTTTGGTCTTCTGACACTATTGTTTTCTAAAACTGGGGTTTCCAGGGAGCCAGTTTTAAACCCCTTTTCACTATCAGGTGTGTCAAAGATAAATAACAAGTACAATTGTCATACAGATGTTTGTTATGCCCTATAGATGCATAAACTCTTCAACTTATGCCTCAATAAGTTCTGTGATTGTTTCTTTTTATTCCCAATGAATATTATCCATAGATAACGTTTTAGAGGATAGTAGGAAAGTCTTTGAAGATGTACATGCAGATTTTTGTGACATCAGAAAAATCCTGTTGAAATTCCAGGAATGGAAAGAGAAGTTTCCTGACTCTTACTGTGATGCTTATATCAGTTTCTGCCTGCCTAAGCTGTTAAATCCTTTGATCAGAGTTCAGTTAATAAGTTGGAATCCTCTTGAGGTAGGTGCATAAGCTGACTTTTTCTTCAGAAATTGTGTATATGTATTATGTATTAATATGAAAAAAATATTTTTTCCTATACATAGCACAATGCATTAGAAATTAATATAAAGCTACTGTGTTGTCTCAAAAATTGAAGCATGTGGTGTTGGAGTTTTCTTAACTTTCCCCTTTCCTTCAGCTCTTTTTGCAACATCCCCTGTAAAAAAAAATTGTTCTCCTAAGTTCTTTGAAGACACTTCAACAATCCCACCCTTTTAAATTAATTCTAGCTTTAAATCTGGTTTTCTTGGTTTGCTGTTTTGACCCATTCAGTGTTGAAGGTGAATCTGAAATTAGGTGGGAATCTTGGGTATCACTGGATGGAGCTTTTCTCTTAATTCTGACCAGCTGGATAACTAACAGGAGTGATCTTTCAGCAGAATCTTACAGAATTGGAAGAGATGCCCTGGTTCAGAGCTCTAGAAGAATTCAGTGATGAAGAAAACGTATCTGAATCAAAAAGGGATAATGATCATGATCAAGAAGTTTTACCTAAAGTGATTGAAAAAACTATTCTTCCCAAAATTACAGGTATGATAAGATTGTGTTGAAAATGTTCGCTGCAGCTATACAGTCAAACCTTAAATAACAGTGATAGCTATCAAATAATGTTAGTTATATAATGTTGCTCCAAGATGTAGTGATTATGTAGTTCCACAGAGTAAGGCTAAGGTACCCTTTTTAAGATTATTGTGAGAGGCTGAGCTTTTTATATATGTTTACTTCTGTTACATTGTAATGTCTTTAAACGAGGGCAGATAAGTACTTGCATATTGTGAATGAAATAAATTCCTATTTCTTTTCAGCATTTGTGAAGAGTGTGTGGGATCCTTTATCTACTTCACAGACAAAGAACCTTGTGCAGCTTTGCAGTAACGTCTTTGGAAAACAAGTCCTTTCCAAAAATGAGTCTAGTCGAGGAAGAGAGGTAAAAGCTTGTGTGGTACTGGGAGAGGGGAACTTCACCCTTTGTGTGATTTTGTGTGTGCTCCTGTGGGCACTGAGAACATTCTCCTGAAGCTGTTTGGTTCTGATTGTTTGTTTGTTTTGTCACTTTATATTAAGATGATTTAATAGTTAGACTTCCAGGTCTTTGATCCTCTCCTTGTTGAAGATGGTGGGACACTCTTGAGGCAGAAATTAGTTCCTGTTACTAGAAAAATTCTGCCTGTACCTATCCAGAATCTGTTTGTAGATCTAATCTTGTTTCACCACAATAACAGGGGTTAGAATTTGGATTTGCATTCGCTTATCCTTCAGAATTTGAGCTAATAATGCTCCAGTGGTTCATTACTTAAGCTTTTATTTCTAAAGTAGACCTAGAGTTTCAAAATTGGAAAATCCCCAAATGTTAATTAGTTGGTGAGGAGAAAACTACTTTGTAATCTTTGCAATCTTGTAATAATTACTTTTATACACATAGTTATTCCAGCAGGCCCTTCTTCAGCCTGATTCGAGTGTTGGTTCTGGAGGTTCATTTAGTATAAAACTGGTGAAATGAGATGGATGTTTGGTCCCTGAAAAGAAATATTTTAAAGAAAGTGTTTATGCCTTCCAAAGGTTTCTGGTTTGAAACCATGGCTTGAAGTCAAGTGGTGCAATTGACCTTAGCCAAGATACTGTTTGTACAGAAAGTAAAGTAAACCAGAACATTAAATAAATAGACTTAAAAAGAAGGTAGGTGGCAATCCATGGCACCTAAAAGCATGTTGCCTAGAAACATATGCTATCCTAGCCATGGTGACTTTTTTCATGTAGAATGTCACAGCTTTTCAAGGGGATCCTTTGTGTGTAACTTACTTTGTTGTTCATCTATACAGTTCTCCTGCTGCCTTGTGCAATAAAAGGCCTCACTTAGAAAATAACTTCATTTAAAAAAAATGCTGTAGGTTAACTCTGTAGAGAACTGCAACAGTGATTTTTCTACTGTTTTAATATATTCATGGTTTCATGTATTATATACAAGTGGCAACTACAATATCTCTAATTAACATATTGCACTTCTACGTGACCAGAATAACCATTGCAACTGTTACAAATGGAATATGAAGTCTTTCTTGTGAGGACATAATAATTCTTTTTTAATAGGATTTGATGAACACAGTTGTCCTAAGAATGAAGAAATCTGTAGAGGAAGATGTCTTTATTCCTCTCTATCCTAAAAGGTAAGATGACCTTGTGACTCTTTTGTAACTTGTATTTTTTTTTGATTCCTCGACCCTGCTGCCCCACAGATGTAGATAATATATTGTAGACATCCATTAGTGCAAAAAGGAACAAACATGTCTTCTTTGGGTTTATTACAGGAAAGGTTATGAAACCTTATTCCTGTTTATGAACTCTTTCTAATATGGGCAACTCTACTGACTTAAAGCTTTTTTGCACGAAAAACTTTTCAGTATATGAAGTCTAGAGCCTGCTTTTAGCAGAGTGACTTCCATCAGAGGGCCTTGTGTCAGTTTAGGTGTCTGTCCCATAGATGTGTCCCCTCATTCCTCCTGCCATCCCTAAAATAAGGGGTTTGTTGTTGATGCTCAGTGTGGCCACTGTAAGTGTTCAGGGCCAGGCCGGGTGGGGCTCTGAGCAACCTTTTCTAGGTTGGTGCAGGAACTAAATGGTCTTTAAGGTCCTTTCCTACCCAAACCATTCTGTGATTACTGCACAGTATTCCAAAGGTGGGAATAAGTAGGAGTCTGGGACATGTGGGGTTAAGGTACAGCTAGGAGAGAAGCTTTGCTAAATCTGGTGTAGAAAATAATCCTTATTTTAACTTTTTTTTTTTCTTCTTCTTCTTCTGACCAGCACTGTGGAAGACAAGTCATCACCATGTTCAAAATTTCAAGAAAGACGGTTTTGGTCAGCTGTTAAGGTAAGGAAAATAAAGGGGTTTTTATTTGTTTTGTTTTTATTTTTTTCTTTGAAATTATTTTAGTTTTAGAAAAACCCCAGCCATTTTGCAGTCAGGAAATATTTCTTCAAGCAAGTCTGATTCCTGGGAGATGAATACATTTTTATTAGGGTGGATAACCATTTTGTGCAACCGGCACAGAGAACCCCATCGTTCACTGAGCAAAATGGTTAAAGAATGAGCTGTAATGTGATGGTTTAAGAATGATCTATAAATGAGCACTTTATTTTCTGTTTAGCCAACTGGTACATCTTCTGCTAAGAGACTGATCTCACCATCTGCTCCTGCTGGTTCATTTTTTTTCCATGTAATGGGTCCACCAGGCCTGCTGGCCTTACATATTACTCACTGTCACCCAACACTGTGGGAACAGACAGGTTCTTTTGGGGATCCTGCACAAAATGATGATGGCACTAAGCTGTAGGTACAATTAAATTATTACTTTGAACAGCATTTTGGGGTCAGCACAGTGTTTTATGACCAGAATGGCGGAGTATTTTTATAATCCAAATCAGCGCAGCATCATTTTATGAGTAACATGGCACAAAATTTACAGCACAACTTAGCTTATGGCTCCTAAACACCTGAATTCTCTGCAGATTGGGTCAAATCTTAATATTTGGCTTGCAGAATCAACAATATAAGTCAGATTTTTAGACTAGAAACAGGTGAAGGACTGTGAGTCACTCAGTCCTTGAAGGAAGCAGAGGATGGTGAGGGTGTCCCTGGCTGCTGTGGCTGCTCATGGGTGTCTCTGTACAGCAACAGTTCTGGTCCAAGATCTCCTTAGGATTTGTCATGGCTTGATTTGCTATACAGTGCTCTGTGTGCTGTTCAGCTTCAGTGACAGGGTTGTCACTACCCCTGGGTTGGTCCCTGTAGGCTGGTAAGGATGGGACAATCACGCTGTCACCCAGGAATTTTGAGGCTGACATGGAGGGAAAGAAGAAATCTGTTTGGTTTGTCTCCTTGGTGCACAGGATCTTCATGGCCTGCTAATGAGGAGAAATGATTGGTCTAATACATGACCAGCTCAATCACAAGGAATGGCTGTTTGCCTTAGGAAATGGTGTTATTTATGGTAACCATTGTTGTAGAATGTAATCACTGTGGTGTTCATACAAGCAGTATCAGTACAGTTTTACTTTTGGAATACTGAGCTGAGAATTCCTGAACGCCTGTGATTCAGTTTCTACTTAAGATGTTTTTCCTTAGGCTTCTTACTAAAGATGAGATTTAGATGCATAAAACCCCGTTAAAATCCAAGACAGTATTCCAGTTTCCCTGCTATTCATGTTGCTTGTCCTCCTTGACTCAGAGCAGGTTAATTTTCAAGTAGTTACCCTCAAAATATTTTACCAGGTTAATTTTCAAGTAGTTACCCTCAAAGTGTTTTACCTCAAAGACACAAGCCTTACTTACACCAGACACAGAAATGACAACAATTTTAAGTATTTATAATGATGGGGCAACAGGAAAAACCCTCTGACAAAAATCCTAATACTGACATAAAAATCTTTGTGCTGCAGTGTACCGTGGCTACCAACTGTGGCTAAGTCACAGTGAGTTTGGGGGTGAATGCTGGGGTTTGAGCACTTGAATTGAATGGACATAATTTTACCTTTTTATCTTTATCTTGCATGAAACTTGTAACACTGTGTTTTAACACACTTACAGCCCCCAGCTACACAGATTCTTTGTTTCTGTGTTCCTGCAGCTGCTCTCCAATGTTGTCCTTTGGGATGGGATTGTCCAAGAAGAAAAGGTCCGTGATTTGGGACTGAGCAAGTTGCTGAATCGTTACCTTCTCCTGAACATCATAAACACACCTCTAGGGCCAGATAATATAGAAAAGTGTAAAAAGGTAAAAGATAACATGCACACTGGAAGAGGGTGTATGCTGTAAGATCTTTTTTTCATGAAGAGGGGTCAAAACTGAAGATTAAATATTTAAATAAAAATTTGAACATTTAAAATTTGGGTTAATTTTTTTTTTAATTACCTTGGTGCAAAAAGCATTTTAGAGCCAATACTGGTCTGTAGGTTCTCAAGAATAACTACTTGGAGGGATAACCTCGGTTTGAAAGAAAAAACACACTAACAATGACTGAACCTGCCTGAAGGTTCTTAGCAGAAGTGATGTGACTTGATTATACTGAAATTCTTTTAAAACTTTTTCCAAATACTTTTTTGTGTGAGCAGGTGGTTGCTTGCCTCCCAGAAAGGTGGTTCCAAGACCTTAAAAGTGGATCAACTCTCCCCGAATTAGTGAACTTCTGCCAGCACTTGCTGCAATGTGCCCGTACTCTACACAAGAACAACCACAGGTATCAGATAAGGCTTTCCTTGGGATTCAAGTGCTTCCTCCAATACTTTCAAGTATTTTAAAGTCCTTAAGCCTGACATATTTTGCACTGTCAAGGATGTTCTTTTCACATACATACATAATACAGAAGATGGGGACTGTGATGTGAGGGAGTGCTTCTGCAGTTCTCATTTAATGTGATAGTTTGAGGTGGTAGATGTTGGGTACTGTTGGTGACCAGAGTAGCCAAGGTCACCTGGTGACAAGTGGCAATTAATGTTAAAATGAAGAAACATAAAGGGTACTTAAGACAGGTACATACAAGTGCTGCTATAATTTTTTTTCCTTTTTTTTCTTTATTCTTAAATAGTGATGAAACAAAAGAAGTTCTTCTCCTGCTAGTTAAAGTTGGAGCTCTGCATATTGTTGAAGACTTCATTGAAGAGCATAAACTTGAACACCTTAAGTCAATGATTGGGAAATAGAAATGTTTGAAGCAATACTTACATCACTGAAACAAGCCTGCTATTCACACTAGGCCAGTTCTAATACAACATTTAATTAGTGGATCCTGCCTACCCAAAGATGTAATGGTAATCACTGTCCTAGTTAAATATGTGAGGTGTTTTCCCCAGATATCTTCTACTGCCATTTACTCTTAGGTTAAGGAGTCTTTAGAACTTCCAGTCATTAAAGTTAAGTGATGGTTCAAGCATTCTAAAATGTATGACACTGCTTTACTGCTGTATCCATCTTGGAATGATCCCTGGAAACAGAAAGTGCCTCCTGGTAGACAATTTAACAAGCTATTTTCAGTATTAGTTGCTAAATGTCATTCTGACTCAGCAGTCATTGAGCTCTTCTAACTTGTGGTCCACAGTGATTTTTGGGAGGGTTATTTTTAAGCCATTCCTACTGAAAAAGAATTCAAAATACTGGTGGAGTTTGACCTGGTACAGAAACAAGGGGGGCAGTCTGCAGGTAAGGAGTTGGGCTTTTACAACAGATGTCATAATGAGAAATACAAACCAACTAATGTTAGTTTCTAGGAACTGTAATTCTAGGAAACTCTTCTTTTTGCTTCCCAGTAACACTTCTTCATATCCTTGTTAGATTTCTAATGTTTTAGAACTTTGTATATTTACAAGAAATATTTTTACAGAATAACAGAATAACATTGTGGAAACTGTAGTGCATCACAGACTCTATGTTTACTTGTGGCTCTATTTCTCCAAAAATCTTCTAGGACTAGAATTTAATTCTTGCAGACTTAATCCCTTATGGTTTCTTTTATATTTTTTAAGTTAAAAAAATATATTTTTGTAAAATATTTTAATTGTAAATAGCTTTGATCAGTGTTAACAGACTTTTTAAATAATATTGTTTTATTTTGAAAATAAAATATTTTTCTGTGCTAATGACTCCTGCAGTTCAAATCTTTCACATGTGACAAAAACGTTAAGTATGAAAGAAAACCCTCAGGCTCCACTAACCCTCCTTACCTCTGGGAGTTATGTTGCAAATCCTCCTTTCTAATATGAATTTCTGTTGCTTTTCCTCTCAGAATGACAACAAAAATGCAACTGCTTATCAGCAATCACCACAAGCTCATGATCTCATTGCTTTTCTCTTGTTTTCCTTTGTCTCATCCCAGTCTTGTGCTATTGCAAAAATGTAAGTAATTGTTCTATCACAGTTTAGCTCTGTAGATGTTTGTTTCTGGAAGAAAAATTCCTTGTAATGACGTGTAAGCATTGGGAAGGCAGTGGACACCTGAGTCACAAAAGTCTGCAGACTATAAAATCTTCTGGAAAGGTTAACTTTATTGTTTGCTTTGCTTATGTATATACAAAACTTGGCAACTGCTCATCCACACAGTAAATTAAACATAGTAAATTTCCCAGTAATTCTTAGATTGTGAAAAACATTATTATTTTTTAAGTCCCTCACTCACTTCTTTCCAAATTTTTTCTTCTATTTTTGAAGTATCGTATTCTCGCAGCATATCAAACTCCAGCCATGGCTGGCTCCACTTCTGTGCTTCTTTCATTTTGCTTTCAGGTAGCTCAAACTTTATTCCTTTTATGTTGTATTTCGGTCTTTCCCAGCGTTTTGACCATGGCTTAGGTTTCATTCGTACCCGCAGCTAAAATGAAAGATTAAAAGAAAAGAAACAATAAAAAGGTATTAAGTAATTGGATTTTTGATTGTGAGCTTAGCAAAAGGTGAGAAAACTGCTGCTCTAACAGAAGAAAAGTAAGAGAAAATTGACCAATGTGTCAGTGTGTTAAAGAACTACTACTTTATCCTGTTAGGAGAAAAGGAATTTGTTTGTCCACATTGTTGTCACAGTGTCTTGTGAAAATTCTTAATTAACACTGTCTCGATTTATTAGTTTTGTTCCTTATTAAGGAAAAATAAAAGTAGTGTGATAGGGAAGGGGAGGAATGATCGCTGTAAGTTGAGTTCCTACACAACACTAACAGTGTCTGCTGGTTTCTGGATCTTCTCTGAGATGCAGATTTTAGCTGACTCTCCCATCTTACCTTGTTTCCTGCTACCAGCCACTCCCAAACACCCCCCTTAACAATGACATTTCTGTAGAAAAGCCTTCCCCTCTGCACAGTTCTGCAGAGGCAGGTGGAGGCTGCTACTGCTTGCATGTCTTCAAATTTAACTACTGAGGACAGTAGGTGTTTACATTCCCAACATTCTTTCGCCATAGAAATGGTGGAAAGACCTGCCTGATTTTATCTAGTTTTGTCACCCTGGTAACTAATGTAGCAAAGGGCTGAGACAGACAGATATGGAAGTTACCTAAACAACCCTCCGCTTCCCCTCTGAAACACGTGGCTCCTACCTCGTTTACAGGAACTTCTTCGTGGTCCAAACGAGACACAGGTTTCATATTCACATCAAAAGTACTGTATTCAGGGAGGGCATCTCGCAGGTACATCAGGTTGTCATCCAGCCTCTTTTCCAGCTTCAGCACCTCGATCGCCTGGATCCGGGGACTGTACAGTTCATAACATACTTCAACACCTTAGAGAGGGAAAGTCTGGTTTAATGACCCAAATTCCTTAGAAATACTAACACCAAAGTAGTATTTCTTTAGTGCTACACATTCCTGTATCATTGCAGAACTGCTCTGTACTTCTCAGAGAACTACAGTGCTGTGTGCACGTGTGATTGCACTGTGTCTGCACAGGCAGCTGCAGGTTTCGTTTTAAGTCAAGTCTTTGATAATGGGATGGCTTAAGAGACATTGAATGGCTTGAGTTTAAAGAAGATGAGTTTGGCTTTTAAACTTCACTCCCTTTTGGTTACTATTGCTGTTATTGTTCATCTCAGTGTATTTGAAGAGACACCCACCCCCTTTTGTATTTGCTCTCAGAACCTCACTATTTAATTGTCTCCAATTTTGTCATAAACCAGAATATGATCCTATGATAAAACTCTGCTAATCTGTTGCTTGTTAAACAGTTCACACACACATCCCCAGTTCATGTGCTCAAACTGGGCTGGTATTTACGTGGCTACCAACAGACCGCCCAGGCTCAGACATAAACACAGTCATCAGGAATGTCTAAACCCCACCAAGTACAGAGACAAAAAAATTACTAAGCAGTTCCATGCCTTCAGATACCGAGCAAATTAACATCTCTGTGTACAGAGTTTTAGGCTTGCAGGATCCCCTGATGGGCAGACTCACAATTTTACTTCAGCCTGCTGTCATTCTCCCCACAGACCAAACTTCTACAACTTACACGTTTTTTTTTGCTTAACACGTGTACCATAATTACCACAGTCAGAGCCCCACCTTGGTCTTCTATGACGTTCCGAAGGACAAAGGTAGCTCCGAGTCCCTTCCCTCCTCTTTGGATGCAGATGCCAACAAACCGGTTGGATTTGTTATTGGCATAGGGATCTGCAGTGGTCACAGCAAGCACACTGCCTGCCAAGAAAAGGAGTTAAAATAAACAGGCTGTCCAAGTCAATACAGAACAAAACGTGGGAAGTGTCAGACAAAGTGCACATATTTAGGCACATTGAGAAAATACTTTGTTTTCCATCAAAACTGACAGAAACAGAACAAACTTCTAACGTGACCTGAATTAAAATATGAATTTATGTTGAAGTGATACTGCAGATAAACCACAAACCTTCTTCACCTTTATTTTTTTTTACTCTTCACTATCCAAATTGAATGAAATACTCTTAATGTGTTTTCCTTTCCTCAGCTTTACTGGTAAAATATATGCTCAAATGCCAGGATAAAAAACAAACAAACAAACAAAAAAGATTTAAGGACCACATTAGGATTATTCTTTTAATGAATCTGGATGTAAACATGAAATTAAAATGCAAAGTACTATGTATTAAACACATACTAGTTGTTCTAACACACCTGTTCTAACACACTGTGATGTTTTATTTTATTCTACATCTGACCACACTTTTTAACACCCCCCAGATTGTAAAATACTGACACAATTACAAAAGTTTTAGTGCTGTTACTGACCAACATAGAACTCTGGGATGTTGAAGACTTTTCTTCTCTGTATCATATCCTTTCTTTCCATATAGTACTTAAGAGGAT
The DNA here is from genome assembly GCF_003031625.1 of Empidonax traillii. NCBI lineage: Eukaryota > Metazoa > Chordata > Aves > Passeriformes > Tyrannidae > Empidonax > Empidonax traillii. The sequence continues at coordinate 80,952 of NW_020956098.1, forward strand.
CTGTTCTCCCTCTGGGAGGTATAAATTCAGGGCTCAAGAACCTGTAAGAACAGCCAAGCTTTTAAAAGTAAGAAACAAAAGCATTTGCATCAAAAGTAGTAGTAGAGAAGTTTAAGTGTTTGGCCTAAAAATTACCAGCTGGTTAACCACCACCACCAGCTGCCTTTTCAGAGATATGAACCACAGTTCATGAAGTCACCAATTTTATTTTATTATTGCTTTTTGTTATCTAAAAGGTGGTGGGTTTTTTGTGGGGCTTTATTGTTTTTGGGGTTTTGGGGCCTCTTGTTTTGTTTTGTTGTTGTTTTGTTCTTTTAATCAGATTTTTTCCAAAACCAGTTAATACTTGTTGATATTGGAGGAGCTTGATACTGACTGAAAGAGGACGGTTCATTTACTGCTGTCACAGCCGAGGAACAGGTTATTTCATCATTTAATTGCACTCCACATGACAGAACACTTACTATTTGTTGACTTTATAGTAATAGATATGGCACAATGTATTACGGTTTTCCATCCATTTACACTCTATTACAGTTTTCACACATTTATTCTATAAGAGACACGAAATAAATGTCCTTTTGTGTTAGAGAAGTTTAAAGGGACTTGTAAAACTATCTTCTGCTCCAAAAAACTAGATCATGCCAAGGAATTCCCACATGGCCTGGACCTCAATTATCTGACTGCTGAGCTGAAGGCAACACTTCCTGACATGGATTGGCTTGGGCTGAGGACCACTTCCAACAGACCCTTTGGATGTGGCCACCCTGGTGACCACTTGGCCTCAGAGCTCGAGGATGAAGCTGGACTCGTTTAGTTCACCAGTACAGATGTAACTTAAAAGTCTGGTCAGGAGAGAAGTGCCCAGCACAGAGAAGGAGGACAAACGCAAACCTGCTTTGCAAACCTTACAGGGGCTGTGGGGGGAGCACAGGGAACGTGCGTGGCAGCACAGAGGATCTGGCTGGTGCTGCTGCCCATGGGGAGCCACACAGACAATAAACAACTACAAACCTTCTCATGATCTTCAAAGTTACACAATGTTAGAAGACTAAAATGCCATTTAAATGATGCAGCTCCCTGTTCTACTCAGCTGCCACATCACACACTCTGCACGTTTTAGAACAGCCCTGTAGACTGAACGCTTCTTAAAAGATATTTCCATTAACAGATCTGAAGACAGAGTGGATATTTTTATAACCTGATTTTTAATACCTTTCCCATTCCTAGGTTGCCTACATGCTACAGGTTTGGTGGGCGTTTTTTTTGGAAAGGAAGATGAACAGTGCAGTTCTACCACTCTCCTTCCAGACACAGCACTGAAGTTTTAACAGTGGGTCATTTGAAGCAATGCAAATTGGATTTAAAAACCAGGGAGGCTGTGGATGCCCCAACCCTGGAAGTGTTCAAGGCCAGGTTGGATGTAGCTCTGAGCAACCTGGTCAAGGCAAAGGTTTCCCGGCTCAAGGCAGTGGGGTTAAAATGAGATGATAGTATGGTTCCTTCCAGCCCAAACCATTCTGTGATTCTATGAAATGGGTTGAGGTGACATCAAGAATACCCAGAATGAGACACCTCATGAGGTGTCACCCTGCTGACATCAGCTCCACTTTACAAGCATTAAGGCGCGTACTCACAACTGATTTCAAGGTCTGAGGCAAAGGTAGACACAGGACACATGTCCCTGTCACCCAGTGGCACATGAAAGAGACACTGTTAGCAGAGAGAACCTCACATGTTAACCCCAAATTTGCAAAAGCGTTTACTGCTGTACATTTTTTTCCCCACGTTTCACTACTTTCAGGAACTCCAGAACACAGTATTTTAAAGTGTTCTAAGCATATTTCAACGCAAATGATGTTTGTAGAAGTTTACAATTTTTTTTCTTTCTTTTTTTTTTTTTTTCTTTCTTTTATTTTGTGTAATAACGCCATGGCTTTTTCAGCAAGTGCTTACACAATGACCAGCCCGCAGCAGACCCGGACACAAGCCCGGGGTGGGCAGAGGGACAAAGAGACTCCCTTCCCTACCTCCTCTGGGACACAGAGACCCCCCCACCTTCCCTACCTCCTCTGGGACACAGAGACCCCCCCACCTTCCCTACCTCCTCTCCGTCCTCTGCTTCTGCTTGTCAATAATGACGGGCTTCGGCGGTGGCTGGAACTTCGCTGGCTTCCCATCGCCGCTCGCTCGACACCCCGAGAGAGAAAAACATCCTGTAAAATAAATAAAATAAACATAACCCCAGTGATTTCAAGTCGATTCGGTCCCCCCCCGCCCTCCAAAAGCAGGACCGGGCACCCCGCCACAAGGCCACCCCCTCTCGCCCCCGGTCCCTGGGTCAGGGCCGGGCAGGAGGAGGGCTGCGGGCAGGGGGGGTGCTCGGGAGGGGTGAGGGATGAGGGACCGGGCGGTGCTCACGGGAGGGCAGGGCGATGGAGATGCCGATGCCCCTCGGCCACAGCCTCCCACAGGCGGCCGCCATGGCGGCTGCGGAGCGACAGCTACGGTGAGCGCGGAGGGACAAAACGCCCCCTCACGGGGAGGTGCCAATTTGAGGATTAAATTAGATTGGATTTGGGGGTGAAATTGCTCCTTGTGAGGGCGGTGAGGCCCTGGCACAGGTCGCTCAAAGAACCTGTGGCTGCCCCAGCCCTGGAAGCGCTCAAGGCCGGGCTGAGTGAGGCTCTGAGCAACCTGGTGTAGTGGAAGGTGTCCCTGCCCGTGGCAGGGGGATTAGATTTTGGTAATCTTTAAGATCCGTTCCAACGCAGACCAATCCATTATTCAAAAGTGCAACAAAACGAAGCGGCTCCTTTCACCCTCATCCCTCATGAAGGTGCTGTGTCAGTGGGATGCAGAGCTGGAGCTGCTGGAGTGTCCTTGGGCTCGTCAGTGGGTGTGGGAGCACAGCCCAGCCACACTCCCAGTAACTCCTTGGACATCTCAGGGATCCACCGCAGTTTATTAATTCTGGCTTTGCCGTATGAAAGTGATGATATGTTTTTCAGAAACACACTTTCATGACAGAAACACTGAGCTAAAAATTTTTTTTTCCAGGCCATTGTTAGCTCCATCTGTAACTCAAACTGCAATCCCAGTGTTTTAATCAAGATTACTTAAGAAATTATTATATGCATGGGTACTGCTGAGCTACTTTTAACATGTTTGTGTCAGTCTGGTTTCCTCAGTCATCCGTATGGATTCAATTAGCAGCTAGACAGGCAGAAGAAAGGTGAGGTTTATATGCAGAGTGTAGGCCAATAAATAACACCCCACTGTTTAAACTTCACAGAGACTCACTTCAAAATATGCTTGACCTCATCAACTAATTAGATCCATCATGTTACCTGTGATGTTCCCTCAGCCCCTTTTATTGGTAGCAGCTGACTGCTGAGCCCTCAAATTATCAAGAGTTATTTCCTAGTTTGTGACTGGCTGTTTGGTCTCTCAGCTGTGATATAGAAGATGATAAAGTGTGCAGAAAACAAGTCAGAGTTTTCCTCTATAATCTGATTTAACACAGGGTTTAATTATCAGGACATGGACAGGACAGAAGAGGGCACTCTGACCTTTAAAATACAGAAAAATCTCCACCAACACTGAGCACACCACTTGGTGCAAAGATTCCTTCTCAAGATTATTATTTTTTAGTTTTTTTTAAGTTCTGTCCCTCACTTCCCAAGTGAACCTCACTACTTTTGAGGTGCCTCACAGGGCCCAGCACCTTTCCCCTACACTCTGCGCCTAATTCCTGTTTGGGCTATTGAGGCATCCTGGCACCAAGATACTGATGATTCACTTTGCAAACCAGTCAGATACACCCTGGTTTTTCATTTTTAAGGTTCACAAGTGCAGGTTATATAGGTTATACAACAAAATCTGTGAAAATAAGGATCACTTTATGATCACATGAATTATTCCCTTCCGTAAATTCTGTAAATGCTTCTGGGAATAGGGTGAGACTCACAAATTAAAAGCATCACTGTTCTCAGGGGATCTAACAAAGATTAAACACACTTTGGGACTCCTCTGAACTAATTCTTAGTGAGTTAAATGTATTTCTAGTCCACCCTGTCACGTCCTGGGGAAGCTCATCTCTGGTTCCTTAGTACTGCTATACAAAATTTATTTGTCACTGCTTGCCCAGCATGAATTGCAGCTTCCTATTACTAAGTCTATGTCGTTTTTCTGATATATTCATGCTCAAGTCACTCTTTAAGCTCTTTTTAATAAGAAGTTTTGGACAAATCTACCCTGGGACATTCTATGGAGAACACTAAAGGTTTTTTTTGCAATGTCTAGGCAGCTGTGCATCAACATAAGGATACTGCGCAGCTCTTTTTTGTTCCCACCAAAATGCACTGCAATTCCCTGAGTTTGAGCATCTGAGTTTCTTTGGAAAAAAAACCCAGAGAGATAGAAAATAGTGCTTAGCTTGATCCCCTCTCATCTATGGAAGTAGGATTGTGCCAAGATCTTATGCTAAATGTTGTCCTACATGTTACTGTCCTTGAAGTCTCTTCCATTATTTCAATATCTTTCTTGAGCTGTTTGTTTTAAACTGAACATGGTGGTCCAGCAGAGTTCACAGTCACCCCAAACACAGAGGTATGATAGCTCACAGTTTCCGGCTGTGTTTCTATCTGGTGCTGAGGAAAGGCCTTTTGGCCATAACATTGCAATGAGAGATTAGGCTCACTCAGTTAAGCAGCTGGATATGCTCCCACCTCCAGCCTATTTCAAAACCAAATCTCTTCTGGCATCAACCTGTCAGTGGCCTGTCTTCCTCCTCTGATGTTTGTGTCCTGCAGATGCATCAGTAAAGACAACAGGTCAGCAGTAAAACTGATCCCTCTTCACACTTCCTTGCTAAAGATTTCATTGAATGATAGTCCTGCTCAATAGAGGAAAAAAGGCCAATGTTTAAGGGTGAAGGAGACCTTGCATTTTGCTCCGCCCTTACTTTGTGACCTTAAGACATTTTCTTTTTTTCCTCTGCTTTGACTGCACTTTGTTGTAAGCAAAGCCCATAGAATAGACCTTCTCAGATCGTATGCTCCTTTGGCCAAATAGGGAAGGGGTACATTTTTCTTCTGTGGAGATGCCCAACAGGTTGTACTGGTGTTAGCTCAGAATGAGTTCAGAGACAGCTACTTGAGGTTTAGGACACAACTGGCTTTGTATAATAGCAAATGTGAAACCCCAAAACTTGTTAGCAGCACTGGGGCAGGGCTCTTACTCTGGTTTGTGTGAACACTGGCAGACTGCTTCCTCTCGTGAGCTGCCTACCTGCATCCAACACATGCTGTCTGGATTTAACCTGCTCATATCCCCTTGAGGCCAAGGATACACTGCTTCAGTCCCAGCACCAGGATCAGGGTTGTCAGGATCACCCTCCTGAAACAATCTGCATTTCAGGCTGAAATCCCAGAGATTTCTTCTAAACACCTGAGACCACATTGCAGCAACTCCAACACAGATGTTTGTGGTGTGTCAGAGGGTGTGAAGCAGGGAGTGAATTTTTATGTTGCCAGAGGGAACTTGGATGTCTTTTTATAGGAAACACAGCAAAAGGTGGTAACACCTGCTGTTATTGTTATTGTGTCTCTAAACAGAAAGAGATGTCTACAAGGGGCTGAGCTGCTCTGAAGATGTGGTTTGTTGTCCATTCAGGGTTGAAAAGGGGCAGCTGGATGTCTCTGGGTTACAAAAGAAATGGGACTGGCTCATGAAGGGCCTCCCCACCTCATGTTTTGTGGAGTGTGCACACAACTTATGGTCATCTCTCTCATGAATGGGAATGAGCGCTGGCTCAGTATAGACCTCAAGGCTTGGCACAGTTTGGTTTCAGTTGGATTTGAAAGTGGAAACATTGCTTTCAATAATTGTTTTTTAAAACCTTACTTTGGCATTTGTTTCCTCAGAAGTGAAGCTCCTTTCCTTGACATTTGTGCAACAGTGTGGCAAAAATGCATCTCTTGCCTTCTCAATCTGTGTTTCCTTGGTTTGCACAGTTGTGACACCGGGTACAGGGCCTGGGAGGGATCCCTTCTCACAGAGGTGTCATCCAGATGTCAGAGTGGGAGCAAAATGTGTATGGGGTGAATCCCCTCCAACACTCATGATGATGATTCTTACTGCTAGGAGATGCCGGGCTGTTATCCCACACTCCTGAGTTGCTTTTCCAGTGGTGGAAAAGAGGCCCAAGGACCCCAGCTGGAAGGAGAAGGACAGATTCCACGGTGTGGAGCAGATCCATGACTTGCATGGTGACGTCTTCCTGAAACATCAGCCCAGAGTAAGCTCTTGTCCTACCTAAATTATGCTCTTTGCTGAACAACTCTCAAGTCGTTTGCAGTTTCTGTAGCCTTACCAATGGCTGGGTATCCGAATCCTTCAGGCTGTCTTGCAAAACCATGGACACTGCACAATTCCTGGATTCTTCTTTGTCCCATTTATCCCAGATATAAAAGCAGCTCCTTTAACTACTCCAGAAAGTTTTGAGTGTAGTGGACATTATTAGAACGTTTAAAAAATCTGATGGCATCTCTACTCTTTCTGGAAACTTCCCTTTAATGAGACATGAGTTGTTAGTTATCTGAAGGTGAGTTGATCTTGCTGAAAATAATCAGAAAAATTCCAAAATGTTTCTTAGAATAACGTAATGTGCCAGACCCTTCTGGCTAGAGCATCTGTTCATTAAGGTGGTCATCAAGCATCCACAATTACATTTTTTACTTTACTGTAGAGCAAGCAAAGAGGAGAGAGAGAATTGTTCTTCAGACACAGCATCCCAGCACTGAGCTCGGAAAAGCGATGAGCTGGAAAACCTTCCGCTCGTTCCGTCAAAACACCCCCAGGCCTCGGTTGTTTTGGAGCATACATCCTGTTGGAGCCACGCACAGTTAACCCTGCCAGGCCAACTGCATGTTCTCTGCTTCCCGTGCAGTTGCTGGAAAAGTTGTCACATCTGCCCCCCTGAGTCGGAAGCTCCCAGAGGGCTCCAGGCAATGGGCACGGCCTCCATGGCACATCACCACTGTGTTCATGCACACCTATGTTCTGCCATTTCCTTTTTCCTTTCTTGTGTTCCAGCCCTGAAGGGTAAATTGTTATTTTATAACCTTCATGGGAGAAGAAAAACAACAGATGCCAATGATTTCTATCAGGGTACAGGGGATATATGAAACGTGAAATGGTCTGTTGGCAGCTTTGCCAGTGCCTTGGTAGACACTGGCCCTGTGTTCAGTCAGAAGTGTCTTTAAATTCCTCTTGGAATCTGTGGCGTTTTCAGATCATTGAGAATTTGAGTTGTGACTGGCTTTGTAGTTTTTCTTGGGATTTTTGCTCTTAATTATGTCTCCTCTCAGTTCCCTGTGGGATGCCTGGCACCCTTACAGGTTACAGAAGGGACAAGACTTGCTGATCTCAACAATTATGAAACACTCAATTCTCCTAATTTTCTGATTTAGCAAGACATTTTTAAGAGGAGTCAAATCTAATAAGAAAGCCAATGTTGAAATGAATCCACTAATCCAATAATCTGTGTGGAAGACTTTGGAGGCTAAATGAGACAGACATTATGATTTTGAAAAGTTATGAAGAGTGTGTGACAAAGTAAGATTAAGTTCAGTAAATGATGCCAAAGGCCTTTCCCTCAGGCAGTAAATTTTTGAGTCCTCTGGAGTCCTGTTTGGGTAAGGGGTGTCTGTGTCTCTGAGTTTCTACAGTCTAAGTGATGGAGGGTGAGTTCTGGAGCCATCTTATAGAAAACTCCACCAGAAATGCCATCCAAAAAATAACTCATTGACTAGTCCAGACAGCTCCTTCAGCACTTATTTCAAACTAAATGCCATCTCTTGGGCTGACAGCATCTACCTCATTCCAGAAACTGGAGGTACTGTCCTTCGGAAATAGTATGGAATATCTTGAAAACCTAGAGACCACTGATGTCCCCATCCTGTTTCCTGAGATGCTAAAAAAAAATAATGATCAAAATGTATTATGAAAGAAATCCCATTAATCTTGAAAGGCATATGTAATCTAAAGACTGATGGGTGAACTCTCAGGTACCTTTACATTTCATAGAGTCAATATTTGTTCTTTCTCCATTTATAACTCCATTACTCTCCCTAGGTGGGCAGGAGATTTCAAAGGGGGACCATTTGTTTTCCTTGATTAATGCATTAATGCTAGTGGTTTGTCACAATAAATTATGCCCACTATCTCAACCCTCTCATGCAGGAGGAAAAGCAACGCAAAAATTTATGATCAAACTGCTCAAAGTCACGGTTTCTCATTATTTTTAACAAAGCCAATCAACTTCCACTCTTCATTACTGTGTGAACAGTGACTGACCTGAAAAGAAAATGTGATCTAATAGCCTTTGTTTTGCAAAACCCCTTTGGAAATCGTAACATTGTTTTCCAGTGCACTGGTTCAGCTGTTTGCAGTATTCTTGTGTGAAGATAGGTGGGAGAGAGAAACTGTTCCTTTTTCTTATGTTTCACTTAGCTTCCCCTGGACTCACAGCAAGGCATTTACCTGAAAACTGGGCTTTACAAGCTTTGTGTCTCTGCCTCTTCCTCCACTGAATCAGCAGCAGCTCTGGACACTGGCTTCCTAAACTGGCTGAAGAAGCCCTCAGCTCTCCTGGTTATTCACAGCACCATTTGTGGCAATCTTCTTTCAGTGCATCAAATGAGCACTTAGGACTGAGACTCCCTTTAACGAACAAAAAGATGCTTTTCCTCTAATGTCAGAACGTTCATTTAGCAGAGGGGGGTTATGTGGAAGTGAGCTGGTGTGCTGTGTCAGGGTAGATTCAGGGAAATCAAAATAAATTATTTTACCTGCCACTGCAGAAAAGGAGAAGGGAGTTTGGTTGGTTATGTATGTCCACAATAGGGTTGGCAAGTGAAGCAAGAAATTATCCTCAGGTATTGATAACTGGTAAAGATTGTCCATGAACAACAGAATCTGAGATTGGGAATGACCAGGGAAAGGCTGTCCATGAAACAACACCCAGGGGACAACTGCAGGACAGGGCAAAGCACAAACATCAGAGTGGTGGGCAAGGAAGGGCTGGGAGGGTGCTGCTGGCTTGTCAGTCTTCACAAACGGATAGTCCAGCAAAAAATGAAAAGGTGTTAGAATGTAGGTGGGCTCTAGCCCCCTTTTAGCTCTGCTGAGATGTTTCTGAGGCAAGTTACTTGAGTGCAAAAAAGCCACTTTTTATACAAGTCTTATGTAGTTCCCTGTTGTATGCAACCACTAAACTAATCACACACAGAGCTGTGCACATAACACTTCTGCCAGTCCAGACACTGCCTGTTCTGGTGAACTCTGACATTTGCAAATCTCCTGGAGGTAGCTGTATAGTTTCCTTCCTCCCTCTGCCTTCTTTGTAGCTGGTCCAGTAGGTAACGTTACCACATTAGGTATCAGTGATCTGTGAACCAGAGACAATGAATGCAGTAATTCCAGTATGAGCTTCCTGCAGAGAGAAGCATTTCTTACCCTAGAAGCAAGTTAACTGGAGTTCCCTAATGATAGTGTTGTGGCTACAGAGTGCAAAGGTTGGATAGCTTGAACTTCAATGCCATTGTAAGTTCCTTGGGCTGTTTTAGATGACACAGCTCAGTACTGTGTGCAATGCCCAGCACACCTGGGCTCTGTCACTGGATAGTCTCTGGAGACCATCGTAAAAAAAAAAAAACACAACAAATTGGTGATATATTATTGTTCTAAGTACTCAAATGCATGTGAAAGCATATGGTTAGTCTTGAAACAGTCCTTTCAAATGGAAAATATTTAAAAAAGAAAAGGAAAATGTATGTTTAAGCACATGTGAAAGGAGAACACAAACCTGTTCTTGCAAATGGCAGACAGTGCATTGTTGAATTTGCACTGATGCCAATGAAATTACACTTGGGATTAATTTTACCCATTCAGCAGAAAAGTATTTCCTCTGGTTTCCTTTGATTTCTTACCAGTTTGTGATCTGTGAGCCAGAGGTTTTTGTGTAATTTGCTGTCTGTACAAATGTGAGGGAAATATCTTGTGTCCCAGGCAAGGATAAGCCTGAGGTGAAAGCTGATCTGTCTGAGCTTGGGTTGTAGCTGTGCTGTAGTCTGGACTGTCATTCCTGGGAAGCTCTAATCAGGCTTGCCTATGTATCAGGATGGAGAAGACGCTGTAGCACTGGCAGACAGTCTGTCCTGGGTCTGGGGTTATTTATTCAGTTCTTAGGCTATGCCACTGCATTTTCACCAAAGCTATTAAAAACTTCTGAAACACTGGTGGGTCTTTTAGAATCCATCCTCTGGTTGTCTTCATGCTATCAAACTCCAAAGCTGGCTTCCTTTCTGCCAGCTGGGGATGGCCAAAGCCCCTGCCAACTCCCAAACCATGCTCAGAAATTGTCTGGATGCCAGGTAATCTGGGTCAGAAGTACACCAAGGACTAGTCCAACAGGTGAGTGGCAGTGCCTGAGTTCAAACCCTTGCTTGGTTTAACCCGTTACCACAGATGTGGATTTTATGCAAAGGCTTCATGACAGGGCTTGGAAACAATCAGTTTTGTGGGAAAAGTCTCTGGCAACAAAAATGGCTTTTCTAGTGCAAGTTGTAACAGTAACTGCAGTAAGGATGGGCTGTGATTGGGTGTAGGATGTGTGCCCATGAGGTGCAGAAGGATCTGGGGGAGTGCTGAAGTACTTTTTTGTTGTCCTTCATGCAGGACTCTTGTACACAAGTCACCAACTAAACCCAATCAGATATGTTGGGCCTAGAGAAATCATCAGACTCTGCAGTATTCTCTAACACAGAATACGGAACCATTATACTAAAGAGAATTTCAGCTGAGAGAAATTTTAACATCAGTTATTGGTGCAGATATGAGCAGAAAGTTTTCAGCTTTGTTGTGAATTACTTTGTAGTCTCCAAATATTTTATTTTTGACATTTCCATGCATTGGAGAATTTTGGACCACTCTGTTCCATTTTTCCCAATGTTTTAGTGAGATAAGTGCATCACTCGGGACTTTTTTTCTACATGGAATTCTTTCAAAGCAACACTCTTGCTCCAAACCTGTCCCAGAGTGGAGCAGAGTCCCACAGGTTTTACATTCGTTTTGCAAACTGAAGTGATTGAGTGACACAAAATGTAAAAACTTCAAAGGCCTTTCAGTTTGAATATTCTGCACAGCTGTTGTTTACCATTGAATATGGAGAGAGAGGAGGATTTTACTTGTGAGTACTTGGTGTTGTATTGCAAAACTGCATTATGTGAAGTCCTCTGTCTTCAAATTGAAAGCAAACAACTCTTACTTCCATGAGTAACCCCATCTGTTTCCATAAGACACTCCTAGGGGAAAGATTTAAAAAAAGGAGAACAAAAAGCTGTCCTCTGCAGGGAAGCTTTGCTGTTTTACATTGAAGCTCTGACCACCCAGTTTAGATATATTTCTGTAGACATAAATGCACATATAGTTTGTCATTAATTTATATTATTTTACAAGGAGGCAATGTGGCCAAGTGGAAAGAGCTCTAGCTGGACTTAAAGATAAAAAGTGTTTAATATTTTCTTATTTCTGACAGTTTTCCCTGGCTGACATTGAAAAAGTAGTGACCTCAAACATGACTGTGCTTTGCCCATGTGTGAAGTGGCAGAATGCAGCAGTGGTCTTTTGGAGAGTGCTTCTTTTTGAGAGCTTGTGGAAAATGCAGTAAGAAATGAATAATGTTACTAGGGTTAGAAAGTGAGTCTAGTCCTAGCAAATTTGTACTAATAAACCTGCTTGTGACTGTGTAAACAAAGAGAGCTTCAATCCTACGTATGATTCTCTACCTGAAAGCTATTCCTGGTCCAGCTTTGCTACTGACCAACCTTTCTTCAGGCTGTGGGTGGTTTAGTCCACAAGGAAGAGATTAATGGTGCAGGGTCAGTGAAAAATGGGAAAGTATTACCAAAAATCAGCCCTAGAAGGAAACAAGATCAGCACATATGGGATTAAACCGGGAATCATCCAAACTGGGTCCATTCCTGATTGCCATTTATAAACTCTGTGGTTGGGGTGACAAAGTCGAATGACTAATTGCCTCACTTCTCAGTGCCTCGGTTTCCCCAGTTGTAGCTGAACTTAACCGCTTTTAAAATGCTTTGGGAATTTGCTTGCATGTTTCAGATATTACAATTTTGTCTGTAGCAGGAGAAGGAGAGGATCTACAAGAGAGGAGTATGGGAGGAGAAAGAGAAATGCATTTATGTATCATAGTCAAAAAGAGGACCGAGTTACAGTTGTTAAGCATTCTAGACTTAGTTACAGAGGCTCCTCCACAGTCAGTCTGTGGAGGGAAAGGGACTAAGTAATCATTCCTCCAAGCTAAGATGTGAGGCTGAACTGCATCAGTACTGGCCTATTCCCACTTCTGGGTGGCCTCGAGAACAAGGGATCCAAGAGATCCTTTATATGCATTATTACCCATCCCCAGAGACATATTTGAGAGCATGGGTGGATTTCAAGGGCTGCTACTCCTAAAGTTCCATACTGGTGTCCCCTTGAGTCGTTTACCCCATGAGACTGTCCCTGACAGAGTGACCATCCTTTGTCTGTGCTGCAGAGGGGACAGGTGGCCTCTTTCCCTTTGAAACACGCAGCTGATGTTCCCACATGCCCTAGGGAATAAGACCATTATGGAGATGGGCTTTAACTGAATTGTCTGTTCCTTAAAGGTCAATATTATCTATTTTTTTCTTTTTCTTTCTGGCAAGAGTTGCTTTTTTCTTTCTTTTTGAAGAAAGTATCTTAACAAACTTGCTCTAAAACAAAGCCCTCACAGGACAGGACACTGCTGTAAACTTTCTCCCCTCTGGTTTAACTTTATTAGTGACAACCTAAAGGGCTGTTTTAGCAAACTGCCCATGCTCAGCCCTAAACCCTTTGTCACCAGAGTTTTTTTTCCTTCCCCATATATTGAGTCAGCCAAACCTAATTACCCTTTAATCAGTAAAATCAACACCTGCTAACAGGGTGGGCTCTTTTCAGCAAATAGTGCTTCTCTTCTCCAGAGGCTGATAAATTTCCAGGGGTCCTGTTGTTTCTTTGTTCTGCCGATAAGGAGCTTTGACTGATAATCTGGTAATGGGTATGGTTATCTCATGCCTATAAGGCAGCAGTGGTGAATCTTCCTCTGGGCAAGGGCAGCAGAAGTAGGTGAGACAAGAATTATACATAGATGCTTAGAATCAAATACCTTGGTATTTTTTCTTTAAAACAATTGATCACCCCTGAAAAATATGGGTCAGGGAGGTCCAGCATGTGGGATTCAAGTATCAGGTAAAATAAAGAAGGAAACCTGTAGAAGTTCCTGAGATTTTTTTCTTGCTTAAGCAGCCCTCTGCAAAAGGTAGGCAGAACTGTCTGCAGAAAGAAGGGACTGGGGCTGGATTGTACAGAGCCTGCTGGATTGGTATGTCTGTGCTGTCAGGTCAGCCCAGAGCCACCACTGTCCTCGAGGAGACTCATCTACACCTTCACTGTAGACTCTCAGTGTGTGAATAGCTGTTGATGGAAAGAGGGTTGCTTAGGGGCAATTCAGACCAGACCTGCCTCCTGTTCCTGTGGTCACAGGCAGGATTTGAGCTCAAACTCCAGATTTACAAAACTATCCTCGTCCTCAGTGTGGCTGATTGGAATTTGAGCAAGTGGCTGTATGGGTAGAAAGCAAATAAGGCCACAGGACTTATAGCTCCCCTTGGAGTTGGCTTCTAGCACACAGACCATCCCAGGGCAGATTTCTGGTGGAAAAACTTACTCTGGTATTCATGGCAGCACTCTTGAAAATGTCTTTCACATATAATCAGGCAGCCACTCTGATTTTCATCTGAGATCAGCTGAAACATTGTTAGAAACTTCAGCATAAGAAACTATTTACAAGTACACTCAGCTCTGAAAAAAACCCAGAGCCTTTTGGACTGAAGTTTCTTACACTTGTTTTCTGCTCTAGGGTCAATGTTTTTGGAAAGTTTCACTTAATTCCATGTGGATGAACAGGACAGAGCAGTAAAAACCAGTTGTGGTTTTCCTCTGATGTTTCCACTGAGGTTATTTTTGCTGGATAGAAGCTGCAGCTTTGTTCAGCAGCGGTGTGTGTGCCTGGCTCCATCTGCCCTTCCCTGGCAGCCCCACACAGTGGTGCTCTGTAGGTCTGGGTATATGTGTACACAGGCTGCTAAATGTCTGCTGTTGGCTTTGCCTGTTTAAACTGCCCATTGCTCTCTGCACTGATGCTCTAGCCTGGATATGTTAGATATGCCCCTTATTTATATACAAATCTATGCCTGAGCTGCAGCTTATGCTGGAAACCAAAGCCAAGGATCTTCTTCCTGTGCCCACAGAGTCCACACATCTATCTGTGTCCCCAGAGCTCAGCTCAGCTCTTCCAAGTTATTATGACTGGCTTGATGCTGCCAAGAGATGGATGGAAATCAGGCAGGATCAAATACTGGATGTGCTTCCAGGTGAGCTGGAGACTTCCTTTAATGCTGCAGGTTGAGCAGTACTTGAATGAGCATCTGAGGCTGTGCTAGTTGGGAGTTAAAATAATTGCCATGGAAAGAGACAGATCTTCTGGGTCTCAAGACCAGGCTGGATGGGCCTTGAAGAAACCTGGTCTAAGGGGAGTTGTCCCTGCCTATGGCAGAGGGCTTGGAACAAGATGATCTTTAGGTCCCTTCCAACCCAAACCATTCTATGATTCTAGGAAAACCACAGGTTTGGATCTACGTGAAAACCCTGTGTTGATTTTGATGGAGCGCAAAAGGGGTTCAGTGGGATAAAAGGCGCCTGGCGTGGCTGTCTGCTGTCAAAAGAAAGGAGGATTTTTGGATATGTGGCTGATACCTGGTCCTGCAACTAGATCCAGGAGGATTTGATCCCTGGGCCTGTGCAAAGTCTCTTCCATTATAGGATCACTCTCAACAAGGGGCACACAACAATTGTCCTGTCGCCAGTCTGGCAGGGCACCACTGCTCACACTGGTTTCAGCAGCAGCTCCAAATTCCCGTCATGCCAAAAACCCATGTGAATTCAGGTGCTTTGTTTTGGGCTCCCTGCTTTGAAAACTCTGCCCGTCCTTCTGTCTGTCTGCAACACAGAGAAGATCCCCGGATATCTAATCTAATAACACAACCGGGTTTCTCCAAACCAGCCCCCCCACCCAGGCAGCCCCCTCTCCGACTATCCCCCCACCAGCTCCCAGTGCCGCCGCCGGACAGCTGCACAGGAACGGTCTGCAGCAAATTTGGGCGAAGAGGTGGCTTTTAGGACCCTGGGAACTCCGCCAAGGCTCAGGTAGGTCTGTCTCATTCGTCAGCCGGGATTCATTCACTCCCAGGGATGTGTGTGTGTGAGTGTGTGTGTGTGCCGAGCGCTTTTCCTTCCCCGCCGCTGGCTGAGAGCCTTCCAAGTAATGGGACTAACACTGCTCTCCGGGCAATGACGAGTGCCGGCTTGGGGCAGAAACCGCTTTCCTTTTCTCTGGAAGAAGACAAGCCTTGAGGATACTTAAGGATGTGCTGCCCAGACGTGTTTCCCACTTCCACCTTCCTCCTGGGACTCGTGTGCTTGACAGCTTTCAGCAACTTTGCTAAGACTTCTGCAGACTTCTCAGGTAGGGAGAAGCACCGATCCTTTCATGTGCTGCTCGCGGATGGGAGCTCTTGTTCCAGCGCTCAGGAGCAGCTCAGGGAAAGGGGATGTGAGCAGATCTGGGATAATTATGTGGGGAGTAATTTTAACCTTTTAAAAATAAGTGGATGAAAAGTGTCTTCCGTAAGAGAATTTTGAGTTTCTTAAAAGCATTTCTCAATAATTAGCAAAACTGTTTCAGCAGAGTTAGTCTGAGTAACTTTGGGAAGAAGGAAAGGAATACTCTTAACTTGTGTAAGTTTGTAGCAGATTTTGTGCTGTTTTTCTCAGTGGAGTGAAAAGAGCTGGATTAGGAGACTATGAAGGTCTAGGATGTAAATTAAAACTAGCACAGCAAGTCCCAATTATTTTGTAATGGGCCAGATTCCCTTCTCTTAATATGCAGCTCCTGATTGTTGCAAAAGCCCCCTGAGCTGAGATAAAGGAGTGAATTATACACTCTGTGTTTTCTTAAGACAGGAGAAAAAGTATCTCCTTTCTTCATCATTTCTGGGCCTAGAATTTTATTTTGATTTGTGCACAGCAGGTAAATACCCAGCACCTTGTAATTCTGGAGTCCCGTGCAACTTTTATAACTCTACAGCTGCATCAGTCGCTTTAAAATTACATTTCTGCTTCTGTTCTTTGTGAATGTGCATGTGGATCTGAGAAAATATAACAGAGCTCGTTTTAAAACTGTAATGTTGATTAGTTTGCTTGGGAATTCCTAGTGAGGGTCACTTTGCTTTTAGGATATTGGTTCTAATTTTGGGTCTTAGTGTGAAGAACTAGTCTGGCATATTCTTTAGGGGAGTGTTGCAAAACTCTTGAAGCAGATAAGAGCTGCCAGTTATAATTTGCTGATGAAAAAGTGTCATTTGTAAGGGCTGAATCTCACTGGACTTGGGTTTCAGCATATCACGGCACTGCTGCTCACTGCCTGGGAGCACATGTGTCTGTGTGCTCTGAGAAATTTGTGTTAGAAAGAAGAAGCTTGGGCTGGAGTGAGGGGACAATATATACAGTAGTTTGAAGTCTTAATGTGAATTGAAGGGGGCTGGCTTGCCTGTGATTCAGTCTCCTTTGGGGGCAGATCAGTCCTGGGGGCTCCCATTCAGGGCAGATCTGCCTCTGAACGGAAAGGACTGAGACATTTCCCTGTTTCTGGTGTGTTTTCATCCTTTTCTTGGTGCTGAGCTTTCTCTATGCTCCTCCTTGCAAGCAAGTTGATGCAGAAGGGGTTCATGGAGTGGGAATGACAGGAGCTAAAGCTGTAATGGGGAATGGACTCTTCCTTCTGAAATACAGATAAAGTTTCCCCAGTCAGACCAAATTACTGAACATTAAAACATGTACAGGTGTCCCAGGGCAATGGTACTTCACACTGTTTGTACAACATAGCCAGAGCAATGGAAGGAAATTCAATAGGATTTGGTGGTGCTGTCCACAGGAGAAGACACTGTCCTTTAAAAAAATGGATAAGAAGGTTGCAGAGACCAAAATAATGTTTTTTGCAACATCCAGCTGTACTGTCACACTCTGGGACAAGAGGGGTGGCTTAAATCCCCGTGTACGTGTGTGGTGTGGCTGTACTCTGAAGCAGGGTCTGTAATCCCAACAGCACAACCTCCCATGAGTCTCTACAACTACTGAAACCTTCTGCCAGGTCCAAGCTATGTTTACTGATAGAAGGCTTGGCAAATGTTCCCAGTCTTGTTGGACTGACTGTACTTTGCAGGACAGGAAACACGGCTTGCTGCAGGAAAGGGCTGTGCCTGCTGTGTAGCAACTCGAATACAGTTTTGTAAGTTCAGGAGCTGGGTGGCCACAAGATGAATGGGGGCAGGAAAAGGTACAGCATTTCCAAAATCACACCTTATGCTTCCCTAATACATTTTCCAAACACTCCATTTATCTCCCTCCAGTGCATGAGGGCATGGACCATGTGTCCCTCTGAAGGAGCAGTGGCCCAGATAAATCTCCCTACCTGATGGAGCACCTTGTTTGTCGCTGTTACCCCTACATATGAATTGTCAGCTAACATGAGGAATAGAAGGGGCGTGGATTGTGATTGTTTCTAACCTCTTATATACCTTTTCCATACTTTAGGTTATTCTGTGTTCTTCTCTGTCATGGCTGGAATTGAGCAGGTGAATGTCTTTGGGGAAGCTTTATACATTTACCATATGCCATCACATCTAGAGGTGCTGCATCCAAAACATAAATTGTCTGCATCTCAAGGAGATGAGTGGATTTGTATTGGTTATTGCTGCTGAGGAATGCAAGGCTTGCTGTGATGCCACAGAAGCTTCTGCAGCAGTTTTGTGCTGCAGGGAGATGACACAGCTTATTGGGATGTAAAGGCTCTTCCAGCTTGCAAATAAATAGCAGTACTGTCCAGAGAGAGCAGCTGACACTCTTTGGAGAAGAATGGCCTTTTTTTAAACTCAGTCCTGTAGACTTTGTTTAGCAACAAAGCTTTTCTGACTTCTCAGCTTGGTTTGACTCAGCACTATCAGGTAGGTGCTGCTGGTTTTAATAGGTCATGACCTTGTTGTGATGGGCCAGACAAAGTGCATGGATCCAGCCTTGGAAAGCTCAGGGATGGTCAGTCTTGAGCTCTAAGCAGATCACAAGCAGCACTGACCTGCCTCTCACACTGCAGCTCTGCAGTAGGACTGGCTAAAAGGCTTCCCAAGAGCTGCACACCCACACACATCCCACTGCTCCCAGTGCTCTCCCGCTGGTTGGGTCGTCAAGGTGTGTGTCCCTTGGCTGCAGGAGGTTTTCATTTTTGTGTAGATCGTGGCAAGGTACCCTGAGAGGTGCCTTGTGATGAGCTTGTGATGTGATGAACTGAGTCTGTCACAGGAAAGCACAGGCAGGGCTGGTGGGGATCTCCATTGCCTGAGCACGTGGTCTCTCACTGTGGCTCCATCCCTCCTGTTGGAACAGCTCAAACTGCCACAACGTGAACATGATGAGTGCGTGTCCTGCTGGGGACTGGTGCAATCTGAGATGTAAGAATTCAAATCCCTTTTAAGTGAAGTATTTGAACTATGTGAAGAGTTTTGAAGTTGTTTTCTTTAATAGTTCTTTAGACATTGATGTTTGCAGCCGGAGTGTGGGGGTAGGAAGCAGGTCCTGAGGGAGAGAGTGAAGTTATCAGGCACTTTGCAGCCACTTTTTAAGAAGGTCTGGACTTTTTCTCTGTGGCTGCTTGTAGAATGGGCTCTTGGTCTAATCTCATTCTGTTATCAGTTCTTGTGCTCAGGACTGTTTGATGGCTTAGAACCCAGTGTCTTGATGTGTCCCTTACCCCTTATGTTCAAGGTGACACTTGAGGAATATGATGAGGTATGGTGTAAGAGTCTGATGTTTTGCATCTCCTTACTTTAAGCCTCTAGTCCTAATCTCAGTCCCAGCAACGAACTCTGCACAATCCCTGCTGGTCAATAAAACTTTGCCTTTGCTTTGTGTTGGACTCCCACCACAAATAAAAAGGGGCTAAAAGAAAGTCCTTACCTTGCCATAGGAAGCTATGCCATAGCTCCTCTGCATAGGCTCTGAGAAGCAGTGATCCATGTGCAGTGCACAGGCCTTGCTACTTAGAGGGACTAATGGGGCCAAAATTAGGCTTTGGTGCTAACTTTAGATGCAGGCGTTGAAAGCTTAGCTGACAGCTTAGTCAACAGCTATTGCTCATATCCTGTGTGCTGTCTCTGCTCCAGCCACTGCGTTCCTGTCTCTGAAGATCAGTCATGCCAACACATGTTGAATTCTGCTCTGCCTGCTGTCAGCCAAGGTGACCATTTAACTTCCAGCTGCATACCTGCAAGGAATTAGGATTATGTGATTATGATGCTGTGCTCCAATTCTCCTCAATAAATTTCCCCTTCATCAAATGCCCCATAACTTCAGACACAGAAGAGCAGCGGCATCAGATTTATGTGGCAGCAGGAGTTTCTTGTTAATGGAGACAGGTCCATTCACTACTGCAAAAAATGCCGTGAACTCAGGCATTTGCAGACACCAGAGAATCCACTACAAGGACCTAAGCCAAAAACTTCAGTTTCTAGGCATGGAAATAGCTTGGCTGGGAGCTCATGCCTGTTTTGAAACAGGAGAACTCAGCTGAAGGAAAAGCAGCCCTGGTAGTGCTGCTCCCCTTAGGCCGGCTTCAATATTTACGTTCTTTGCATTATATTTGGCACAAGCTAGATGTGAGCAGCATGGTGCTTAAGGGAGCTGATCTGGCATCCAGCCAGATGAATACTGATAACTCCCATCCACACCCTGCAGGTGAGCCCTGGGTAGCTTTCAGGATCTCTCCCTGGAGGCTCTTCTTGGCTTTGACAGTGCAAAGAGTTGGTGGTTTTTTTTTTTGGTTTTTTTTTTTTTTTTTGGTGGTGTGGTTTTTTTTTTCTTTCTTTTCCCCAAGAATATCAGGTTTCAAGTGAAAGCTGCTTTTGCCACCTCCCTGCTAATTGGCTCAATGTGTTTGTTTGAGGTGATGAGGACTGGGGTTGGGAGGGGAAAGGCACTTTACTCTGATTGCATTTAATCAGTCCGTAATAAAGGCAATTTGTTTGACAACTCCATTCACCAAATTATCACCGAAATCTACATACTAACAGCTTCTGAATGCCTGACAGCCCTGAATGGATCCATGGTGTCAAGGTGGTCCATGTGCTGAAGGTTGCAGGCTGTGAAAGTGGGATTGTCAATAAAAAGGCAGAAAATTTCTTTTCCAGTGTGGTGGTGTAGCTCAGTAATGAGGTTTTGACCCCGGGGAAAACAGATATGCTCTAGATTTTGTTTAAAAACTGGGCCAAACCCAGGCCACCTCCATACCTTCTCTTGGGGAAGGGCTCTGAGTGATGAGGTTGGATGGGCCTCAGGTTGTTGCTCAAACAGGTCCTTGCCCCCCAGGTGATATTTTTGTCCTCAACTGGAGGCCTTATGTGCCAACCCATCCATCACAGCTGCAGTTTGGCTTACTCAGGGTAAGCTGTCTGTGCTGGGGTAGAGAAATTCTCCTTTGCAGAGGTGACAAAATCCAAAACCTCATCAAAGCTAGTCTAAAACCACTGTTGGCCTCTTCTGATAATGTTCTGGAGATGTGTCTGCAAGGGGAGGGAGCTGAAGGGCATGGCTGGGTCTTGGAGCCACAGCTGAGGTTTCTCATGGGGGAGGGAAGCTGCAACTGAGATTTTTGTCATGTATGTCTGTCTGTCAGTGGAAAACAGTCTAAAGACCTCAGAGAGCTGAGAGATGTTGGAGGAGGAAATCAGTGTGGGGTGAGTGAGAATCAAGTGCCTCTGTTGCAAGGAGAGGAGGAGCAGCACAGAAGCTGGGGCTATTTTGGTTCCCAGAGAGTTGTTCCAGTTTATCATCAGGGATGCAACTCTGTGGCATCAGCATACTGTGTTAAGCAAAGACACAGGTGTCTGTGCACTCCTGTCCTGAGGGGAAAACACTATGGACTTCCCAACAGTTGTGATCAAAAAGGCTGCGAGGGAGGACTCGATGCTGGCTGGCTCTAAAAAATATTTAGTGTTTACTTTTACTGACAGCTGAAGGGACCAAACTGAGCTCCAGGAAGAGAAACACGTGTTTCCAATTCCGTGTGTTTGTGGTCCTGGGCTGTGACCGGGGGTGCCGCTGTTACTGCTGTGAAAAACCAGCTGCAGGCCGGTACTTGTGGTGCCAGGGAAAGCAAACATTGTCAGTGAGGGATGGATGGGGCTGCTGTGGGTGCCAGGATGTCTCAAGAGGGGACTGTGTATGTGGGCAATGACTTTAAGCTCCAGAGCCATATGTGTGCATCTGGCTCATGGCCCAGGGAAATCCACTGGTTTAGCCATCAGAGCTGTCAGCAAGAGCCAAGGGACCTCAGGGAGCCCGACCTCTGTTGGTGAAGGCTGGCAATATTTATATAGTATCTACTAATTTCAGGGGCCCAGAAGCTGCTCCACAGATGCAAACTTTTGTTAGTATCAGGAACATTTTATTTAATTAGTATTATTAGCAAAAAGGAAAATAAAAATCCACTGTGGCAATTTTAATTGCTTCAAAGTATCCCAGATTATCAGTGCCCACTAGATGCACAGACTATTTGAGGAAGTTGTCCTTGCAGCATTCTTCCTATGTCTGTGTCTTATTAGGGAAACAAATGCGGCAGAATTAAAAAAGGCAACTGTTTATGTCCTCTGGTAAAAATTTTCCCTGATTTAAGACACTGTGAAAGCAGATTTTATATAGCAAAAAGAATTTGGTCAATTAAAAAAAAAAGTGCAAATTCTAACTTATCCCTTTTTCAAATGAGATACTTAGAAGCTAAAATTACAACATAAGCTGTGGGGGTGGTGAGAATAAGCTTAGTCTCTGCAGGAAGAGGAAAACTACATATTTACACTTGGCACTTTTGCTGATCCTTTTGTTGATGCTAATTTAAACCCGGCCTGGTCTCCCAAAGGGCTGGGTGTTCAGAATTCAGGATTGGGCTATGCTGAGTTTAGGTGGGTGTGCAGTGATTTAGGTGGCCAACACCAGGACTGTTTACATGTGTTATTTGAGACTGGCTGTTTATTCTTGGCACGTTTGTGCAGGTATAGATTGAACTTTCTTCTCCAAGATAGCAACCCCAGTCCCTGTGGGGAATCAGTGGAAACAACTACCCCTGAGTTGTTTAGTTTTTTTTGTGCTCTTGTAATTTCTTTACGCAGATACCCAAGACTTTCACAGATTCTCTTCCTTGAAAGGCAGGTGACTGCCTGCAGGAACAGACCCAGTGTGCTCCTCAAAGTAGTCCAGAGGACTTTTGGTCAGGTTGGTTTGGTACAATACTACAAGGTTCCTTGTGTCCTTACCAGGGCTGTGCCTCACTGAACCAGCACTGCTGTTATCTGGGGGGTTTTGTGCTCTTTCTAAAAGACAGGCAAGGACCAAATTCTGCTCAGCTGAGAGGCAACTTTGCTGCCTTACCAAAAGCTTTGCAGCATGAAGAGAAGCACAGAAGGTAATCCCAACTCATCTTCTTGGTGATTAAAACTAGTGTAGAAGTAATAATTGTGAACATGTTTAAGAGAGTTGCTTGGGTTACCTATTATTATTATTATTATTACTATTATTAACTTAGCTGCTCCTTTTGCCTGAGGAAGGATGGTGAGTTGTGACTCTCAGCCTGGGTTTGGGGTGATCCAAATGTGCCTGGCTCAGCTCAATAACTGAGGATATGAGCTCATTTGTAGTAATTAAACCATGAATGTCTGCTCTTCCAGGCATACTTAATGCCTGGCTGCCTGGAACCCAGTATGTGTCTTCTTACATCAGAGAGACAATGATGGTTTGGTAGGTCTGAGTTGCACAGTAAAATAAATTTTGGCTGACTTTTTTCAGATATACTCTGTGCTCTTGAACTTGGTTGGTAAATGCTGTGGTATCAGTGCTGATGGGACTCCAGTGGATATTAAGGCTTTCTTATTCAATAATCACTCTTGGATCCATTTGGATCCTTGCATGAAGGTGGAGCAGTGTGTGTGTGACCTGCAACCTGGGCACACTCTGAGGGGTCAGGTGTCAGAAGAGTGTTTGAATAAACAGATGGGTGTAGAATGCTGCTAAAGAGTTTGCAGTAGATGTTTTCAAAGCACTTTAGTTGGGGTGGGCAGGGGAGGTCACATCCAGATGTTGGCAAAGTATCCCAAGTCCTTAATAACACAGAAAGAGAAATATAAAAAAATATATTTCCCTTTTTAATGTTACAGCAAGAGAAGGAGGCCTAGAGAGCCAGAGGATATTAATCAGCTATTTGCAATCAAAGAACTTCACTATGTATTCTTGTGCATCAATTTCTGATCTGGTATCAACGCACTAATTGCCAGCAGAGACATTTTTCACTCCTCCAGCAGCCCTTAAAGGCACCAGAATCATCAGGGTTTGAGAGAGAGCTGACTTCAGGTCAGCTCAGTCCTTGACAGGCTGGGTACTTGATGGTGCTGCTTGTCAAAAAGGGGCCATTCAGACCACCTACTCTGAGACCCCCTGTGTGCCTGTGTTATTTTATTTTCATCTGCTATCAGATGCCTGTGGTTTTGCTGCTATGATATTATCAACATGTGTTGTATTAGCCTCCAGGGTTTAAAGTGGGCTTTTACTCCAACAAGTAAATATAATAACAAATGCAGCAGTGGGGGGATTTTCTGCTAATGTTTCCCCTGTGAGTTTTGTATCACACTGTGGGCTGGGGTGACCTGCCTCCTGTGCCCTGGACTTGTGGGCTCAGCTGTGATCACTTATTGCTTGCTCCTCTGCATTTATATTAAAGTTGCCCCCTGGCAGGTGCAATTCCTGACATTGATTTCCCATGTTTGCTGTATTTTGCAAAGGCTTTGGGCTCACACTTCCCTCAAAGTTGTGTTGGGCCAAGAGTGCAGACACTTGAGTGCAATTATAGTGATAGGTGGTAACTTGAGCTGCTGTAGCTGGATTATGGATTATTATTTTGGGCCTCAGTCTTTGGGAAATCTCTTCCCCCTGTGGTCTGTGTGGGGTCTGTACATGCAGTGCTGCTGTGGCCCTGGCAATGGGGATGATGTGGGACAAAATTCTGCACTTTGGTTTTGAAAAAGTTTAGCTTTTGTGTGAAACATTCAAATAACAGTATTAGGCTTGCAAATCAAACATTTTAAAATTAAGAAATGTCAAAAATAAAGGTAATTTTACCTATTTAAATCCAAGTTTTTATGTTATGAGTTACTTTTTAATGAGAATATGCTATTTTTTCCACCTCTGTAGGACTCCTGTAATGTCTACGGGACAGTTGCCTCACAATTGTTTTCTTTATTCTTCTGGTCCTTATGGCCCTGGGGCATGATTTGCCATGCGTGTAATGCTATTTAAACCTTTTTCTGTTATTTAAACCCTATTCTGCTTGTTGTAAGTGTCCAGCAAACAGGGGTGTACTTACCCTTCTGGAAGGAGAGTCTGGAATGTTACCTGCGTTGCACAGATGAGGATCCAAGGCAGAGAGATTGGCATCATGAGCTCCAACTGCCCAATATTCCAGAGACAGTTCAGTACCTACCTTTTTCTCTCTAAGGAGCAGCCCCTTACCCTTCTCTCAAGCTGTGACAGGCAGGAAGAAATATGTGGTAGTCAGTACACAATTTTTTCTGCAGTACTATAATACCTCTATGAAAATGGATTGTGCAGGTTAAAATGAACATTAAAATGAACATTGCAAAGTCAATTGCACATAACTAAATGTTGTGGGTTGGCAGCCGTAGGCAGTCAAGCACCACCCAGCTGCTTGCTTGCCTCCCCTTCTCATCCCCAGGAGGACAGGAGAAAGGAAAGGGGAAGGGAAGAGTAAAAGCAAATAAACTCATGGGTTGAGACAAAAATAATGAAAGAGAAGTGGAAGAAATAAGGAAGAAAGCAAAACAAGAGATGCAAAGGCAGTCACTCACTGCCTCCCACAGGCAGACTGATGCCCAACCAGCTCCCAAGCATAGATGGCTGACTGACCTAAACCCCACTCCACTGTTTTATTGCTGAACACGATGTTGTATGGCATAGAACATCTCTTTGCTTAGCTGGGGTCATCTGTCTGGTTGTGTTCCTTCCAACCTCTTGTGCAGACCCTCAATCTGTTCACTGGGAGGGGGCAGAGAAACAGAGAAAGACTTGATGCTGTGCAAACACTGTTCAGCAGCAGCTAAAACATTTATACATTATCAGTACTGTTTTGGTTACAGATCCAAAGCACAGCACTGTACAAGTTGCTACAAAGAAAATTAACTCCATCACAACCAGACCCAGTACCCTGAGGAAAGGGCAACATTACACCTGTATTTTATGTGTAACATGAGTGGGTGGATGTTATAGGAAGCATAGTTTTTGTTGCCTTTTTCTGTTTGTTTGGTTTTCTTTTCTTTTTCCTTAGAGTAGTCATGCTTTGAGGGTTATTTTATTTGGGATGAGGTAAGAGTATTTAAAATTGGGCTGCAAATTTGGGGTCTGCCCTTGGAATATATTCTAAGAGATCTATAAAAATGAGTTTTGAAGACATTCCTCCTCCAAACTTTTTTTTTTTTTTTTGCTTCTGTTAATTCATAGAAAAGGGGGGAA
The DNA here is from genome assembly GCF_003031625.1 of Empidonax traillii. Taxonomy (NCBI): domain Eukaryota; kingdom Metazoa; phylum Chordata; class Aves; order Passeriformes; family Tyrannidae; genus Empidonax; species Empidonax traillii. Next base: position 106,779 of record NW_020956098.1, read on the forward strand.
AAAAAAGTAAATGTGTCTATTCAAAGGCACAAATAAAGATCCTGCAGTGCAAGTGATATTGCTAAAAATAGAGCCCCTGGGATTTGTTCAGTTGATTTCTTTCTAGATTTTTATTGTGTGGGTAACCCCTTGGAAACTGAGGTTGTTGATCTGACTGTTTCCAAAGCACGTCCGTCTCCTCATGTGTCTTTTGTACAGAGGCTGCTTCTGTTGTGTTAACGCTGTTTGCTTCCTGGTTTATGTGCTCATCTGAATTCCAGCTCAAAGAGGTTAAAGCTTTATAAAAGTGAGTGGTGCAAGGAAGTGGCTCCACAGTTGATGATGCAGCACACACATCTGTGACCCACGCTGTGCTCACATGTTAGTTTATTGTTGGCCTCACAATAAAGGAGGGCGCTGGGTTTTTGTTCAGCTAAACAACTTTGATGGAATGAATTGTATAGAAAAAAGAATAGATGAAGCCTGGCTGTTATTTGCCAAAATGTTCTTTGTTTTAGCTGCGTTGCAGGGGATGCAGAACTCCCAGAAGGGGATGGTCTCTATAGCAGCCAAGGGGGTGCTGATGGATTGGATAGGGACACAGAGGGTCAGAAAGAAGGAGTGAAAAATTTTTCTGAGTCTGCCTGCTCTTCGGGTTTGCTTGTCTTTAGCTGACAGTCCCAGGCTTTCACTTTGGCTGTGCTGCAGGAGTAGAGACTCTGCTATACCTATAATTTGCACTGTAAATGTGGATGGTGTCACTTGCCATGGGTTTGGTTCAGGCTCAATGTGCACAGATAGCAGTTAGTGCATTTTGGCAATGGTACAGCCAGTGGCTGGAGTGTAAAGGTCTATCAGCAGCTGCAGGAAACTGAATGCTTGGTATTAGACAATACATTGTTCTTGCCAGATAAATGAAAATCACTTTATCTCTCTTTTCAGAAACGTTGTCCATATAATTGGAGGGCAAGGTTCAAGTTCAAACTGATAAGATTATTTTGCTTCCCTAGGCTGCATGACAATGGTCCCCTTGGCAAATCAAGCCTTGGACCTCCTTTTGCTGTAATGGGAACCAATCTCATTAGAAACAGAGCTGGATTAGTGAGAGTCCAACCTACCATACAGATCCTCATTCTGACCCCAGCAGGCCTGAAGTGCCCTTTGTTCACTCAGCCTCCTCCAAGCTTTCCCATCGCTCTACATCTGTGTGCTGGAGCTGGGGGTGATTACTTCTGCTCAAGCAAAGCCTGCTGGGGGGTGAAGAGGAAGCTGATCGACCAGCGTGGTATCACAACGTGAATGACAAAGTGTTTTTAAAATGTTTTTCTTGATTCAAGTCATGGCAGTACCAAACCGACCAAGTTTTCTGTTGCACCGTTTTGAAGATTAAGGGGCAATTTTCACTTGTCTGACCTGCGAGACAGAAGCTGATCCTTTTCTGCTTCTCGGCATTATTGTCTTGTACAGATCAGAAAATCTGGGCCTATTCACACCAATCTCCCCAACATTTAAACACAGGGGCAAAAGGAAGACAAACCTTTTCATCTGTGACCTGTGTTGGCTCTGCCTCTCCTTGTTGGGGCTGGTTGTTGGCTCCTGGTGGGTTGCATGTGGAGTGTCCAAGCTGCTTTATCAGACAGCTGGTACTGAGAGCCCTGCCAGCAAGAGAGCAGCACAACTGTGCCTGCAACAGGCTTTTTGGGAAATGATGTGGCTCAGGAGCAGTGCTGAGCTGTGGGGGTGCTGCTTATGGACCTGACTGTGTTGGTCCTAACTCAGTGCAGGTGTTGTAATTGCTGCTGTTGTCTGTTGTTAGCTTTCTTCCTCGCATTCTGCTTTTGCCATCCACTCTATCTGTCTGTCTGTCTGTCTGTCTACTTATTTGTATTATCTGCAATTTTTCCTCTTCCTGATTTCCCTCAGCTCTGGGAGATTAGAGGTACAGTCCTGGCTGATTCTAACTGCTGCCATGAGATGAGGCCATGCTAAGGATGCTAAGATGGGCAAATCCTACTTCTTCCTGGCTTAAAGAGCATTTTCTGATCTTGAGGAAACCCTTATGCCCTTGCAACTCTCCTATGCCCTTCTTCTCTGATGGGTCTTGGAGGTATTGCCTCGAGCTTGATGCCTGGCTGGAAGTTTGTGCTTGAAGCAATCTGTCAAGGGAGGGCAGACTGTGGCCAGAGTTTGAAAGTGGCACCAATGAAAGAACAATCTTGGCCAGTTCTTGTAGTAATCTGTTGCAACTGATTAGCCTGGAGGCTGATGCTGAAGTGGTGAGGAGGCCTAACTTGGTGAGTGACTCAGTAAAAAGCAGTAGGGCAATTCACTTATGCCCACTCCAGATGAATATGAAGTCTTTTAAAAAAAAAAAAAAAAGTGTCTTTAGCAAGAACAAGGGTTAACCAGGGTAATTAGCACTGCTAAGCTAGAGTCTGTCTCTCACCAGCCAGGCTGCAAATGGGCAGCCAAAGAAACAGATCTGTTTTCTGTTCTTGCTTCATTTCTGGATATATTTTAAGGTTTCTCAGAAAGACCAGAACAATGAAACACCCGTTGACAATAGCAATCCCTTTTCTTCGTGGTGCAGCCTGAGCAAGCATTCAGAGCCTTTCCTTCTGGGATTGCTCATTTCCTTTTTTTCCCCTCTCCTGAAATAAAAACAATACTCCCCCAAAAGCACAACTACTGCAGTGCTGTGGCAGAGCCAGCCCCTGTCACTCCATCAGGCAGACATTGGATGGGACATTGTCTTCTGTTTTCCCCCTCTAAGCTGCAACTCAGGAAAAACAAATTGCTGCAAAAAACCCCAAACCCCTTTTCCTATATTGTTTTAGTGCTGTCAAAAATAGTAACTAATGCCCACCCTGAATTTCTGTCAGTCATTTTTCCAAGGTTTCCATCCTTTATGTGCACAGAAGGGAACGAGGCACATGGGAAAGATTCACATGCAGTGAAATGAAATATCGTCAAGCCAATTTGAGCAACAATCCTTGGGTGTCCTGGAGTCTGAAGCTGTAGCCCCAAGCCTGGTTGAAGTGTGAGAGGAGCCTGTAATTAAAGAGACTCACATATCTCATGTGTGTCCCTGCCTACACAGCCCTGAAACTCACTGTGAGAGCCTGGGGTCTGTAGGACCCAGCTTCTGTTTTCATGACTGTCTCTTCTCATTACATGTTCCCTGATTGTCTCCATGTGTCTGTTACTGTAGCTTGAGACCTTGCTGGTTTTCTTGGTGCCCAAATTCCACAGTTACCTGGATTGTGGTAACTTCTATAGTTTGGGAAGCTGAAGGATGTGTGTACAACTCCACTAACAGTGCTGCTTCCCTGAAGACTTTCTGGGACAAAAAGGTCTTCTAAAGTAGAGAGATAACCCTGAGCAGATGGTTAGGTAGACAGTCTATCTATCTAGATGGTCTATCTGCTGCTTTCAAGTGAATGATCCTGTCTGTGAGTAGTTAGATGGAAGTTACTCCTAGAAAGGACGCCTTTATTTGTATTACTGCAGTCCAAACTATTGGAGTAGGCTCAAAAGTAGCATACAGAGGGTTTACCTGCATCTGTGAAATTTGCAATGTTTTTGATCAGACACTGCAGTAGCAAGTTGCCAGCCTCCAAGACCAATGCTGGCTGTCTGCCTATACCGTGCAGATGTGACTGGTAGGACCGTTTTCTTTGTCAGCTGAGCCTGATGGTGGCTCTGATATTACTTTCTCCAGTATCTCCATGCCTCTCTTGTGAAGGTGGTAGAGAATGAAACACTTCTACTGATTTTTTTTCACCACTGGGGCTGTGGTCCATCCCCCTCTGTGCAGTATCAGAATTATCTGGGTCCCAACTTGGTATGTTGTCTTACAAAGGACCAAATCAGCCTGACCCACCTTGATTTCCAGGGGAGATCTTGTTGCAGGCTTTCAGTAATTTCTTTTTATAAGAAAGACAGAGACCTTTTACAAAGGCCTGTAATGATAGGACAAGAGGTAATGATTTTAAACTGAAATATTTAGACTACACATAAGAAATAAAATTTTTAATGGTGAGTGTAATGAGACATTGGAACAGATTGCTGTTGCTTAGGGAAGCTGTGGATGCCCCATCCATGGAAGCATTCAAGGTTATGGTGGAGAGCACTTTGGGCAACCTGATCTAGTGAAAGATGTTGGGGAGGTTGGACTGGATGATCTTCAAAGGTCCCGTCAAATCCAAACTGTTCTCTGGTTCTGAGACTTCAGAATTGCCTTTAAACTCAGACTTGTCCCTTTGTACAAAAATCTTCTATTAGTTGAAAGCTGCTTTTCTACCATGGGGTTAGAGAGGGCTGCAGGATGCTGTTAGTGAGATTTACCGTAGTGTCCATGACTCTTGGATGTGGAATTGCCTTATAAAGCCCTTCTCAGCCTTGTTGGTATTGGTGAATTAGTGCAGAGTTGCATTTCTGTGTCTGCTGGCCAAAGCAGCCCAAGCTACAGAATGCTGGATGGGGAAGGAGTCTGGCTGGATGCCTGATCCCTTGTTTCAGGACCTTTCTGGCCCATTTCCTAGTACAGTTTTCTGGAGAACATCAGAGCTGCCTCCATCCCAGCTGTATGTCACTGGTGTAACGGCAGCACTGATGGATTTGGAGAGATCAGGCTTTTCCCTTAACACCTGACCTGATGATGGGGCAAGAGTGAGGTCAACACCTCTTTCTGCTCTCAAAGGATTAGCTAACAAGGGCCAATAACTTTTCACTCAGGGTTTTTTCCACTGGTGACAATGAGCATGATTTGCATTGTAGAGAAGCTGTTATGTAAATGGTGTCTGGCTCAAGTGATAAGAGGGCTCAGCTGTTCTCCAGCCACTGTGGGATGTGCAATGAGGGTAAGAAGTTTTCTTAGACATCAGGCATGTGGAGAGAACACTTATCATGGAAAAGTGGTGGGGAGAGGTAGGGAAATACCTCTCAGATGGTGCATTTAAACAGAGATTTAGCATGCAGGAAAGTGGTGGACTGAGGTGAAAATTTACCCTCCCAGGCTGTTCTCCACCTTAATCTTGCCTGGCTGTGTGTGGGCAGGATCCAGCCTTCCTAATGTCCAGGCACAAGCAAAACTTGGTGTATTTTGAACAGTCTGAGGAGGGCCGTTTTATTCTCAGTCTGCTGGCTTGTTCACGCTACTACTTCAGGGATAAATAATTTTTGGTGTCTAATGAGGCTTTTAAGATTGCTCTGGAAGCTTTTAAACCTGCAGTAGTAAAATGTAAGGCTGCAAATTAAACACCTTGGGGGCTTGGCCTTCAAGGCAAGACAGGCCAGATGCTTTTTTTTGGTTATTTAACTAAATTTTCTAGCTTTACTTTGTAAGCTGCAGTGTTTCTTCCCTCTTCTCCCTCTAGTCTTGAATTTCTAGCAGATCACTAGTGAACAAGCACAATCAATAAATCTATCAGAAGTAACTCACAGTTGCAGATCACTGATTATTCATGGCTGCAGAAAGATTTTGCTGCAGAGAATAAATACCAATAGCATTATTTTGCAGATGAAGAAACTGAGGCATAGATTGTACTACTGGCAGTGGAATTGTTTTCCTTAACTGTTCCAAAACCACCCTCATCTCACCTAAGTTGTTCCTTTGAATTTCTAGGGGATACTTCATCTGGTCTGCCTTGCAGCTACATCTAGACAGCACTGGCATCCCAGGGTTGCTGATTCCTCTCCATTGACTCAAAGAGGATCCACACAGCTCCTTTAGACTAGATGAATCCTGCTCAAAACCTCACTAAAGTGGGGAGCAGCAAAGCTGACAATCTGCCTTCTAGCCCATCTCCTGGCCTGTTTTAGTTCTTGGCATGTTATTGAAATGTAACAGATATAATGGCATTCTGTAACTCCTTCTTGTCTTTTTTTTTTTAGGACTCTTTTTTTTTTTTTCCAGGAAACTTCCTATGAGGGGTGTGAGGTGTAAAACTGGAATATAACCCCCTGTTAGTGTCCTTACAAGTAATGTCTTTGCAGTGGATTGGTGGCCTTGCAGTTGCTCCTCAACTCCAAGAAATACCAGATGAAACTCCTTGTCCTGCTTTGATGGAGTGAAATAAGCCCAAGGAGCAACACTGACCTCAGTGGTTTGGGATTAGTACCTTTGGGTTTTCTAGTTTTCACTTTCGAGCATAAGGACTTCCATTCACGGTTTTGGTGTATGTGCCATCTCCTATTCCTAGAAATGCTGCGCTTACTTGAAGAGCAGAATGACATTCATTCGCTCTGAAAGAACCTGGGGATTTGTTTTCTTGGGTGTTGCAGAACAGACTGATGTAACTGCTGCAGTTAGGAGGTGATGGGCTAATCTCATCAGCTGATGGGAGGAAACACTAAGGTCAGTGGCCTGGAGAATGAAATATGAAGATAAATTTTGATGTGCCAGATGACCTGGCATAGTGGTTCCACTATTTGGGAGGAAGGAGAGCCAACAGCTTTGAAGAACAAAAGCTGTAGCAAGAGGTGGCGTGTGATTTCTCTGAGTTAAAAAACTGTTTTTGTGATTTCTCAGTTGAGTGGACGCCTGTGGGATTCATCCAGACCGATTTTTGTTTGTTTCTTTGTTTTTGTTTTTGGTTTTATTTTTGGCCACTTTTTGGCAGCAACAGACAATTCTCCAGCAAAAGTTGATGAGGCACTGGTAATATATTGCTGCGCTTGTGTGATTTGTGGCTCAGCAAGAAGAAATAGTCCTGACTGCTCACTCTTTCAGAAGTGGTTGATAATTTAATTATCTTTGTAGGGAAGGTTGTATTTATGGTGTCCCCGTATCTACAAATGGGCATCCCAATATTTGTTTTTTGGATTAGATTGTAGGCTCTTTCAGCACATTGATTTATCTGGGCTCAGCTTTTAATTTTCTGGGCTCAGTCCTTTCATCCTCACAAAAACAGGCAAGAGACAGAGGTATGGGGGATTAAAAATAGAGAAGAAAAAAAATTGCAGTTTTCAAGAGTGATCTCTGAGATGGGAACATCTTTACTTTGGCTTGGCCCAAGCTGAGGTACCAAGACCAGGTTTTGCTTTCACAGTGGACCCACAGACTCCTTTAATTTCCATTCAGTTTTTGTGTGCTTGGCTCCAGCACACACTGATGCACCAGCACACACTGAGGCACTTCCCATCCTGAGTTTCTCTGCAGGGTTGTGCCACAAGAGATACTCTGAAGGTAAGTGGGAAGAAGTTGTAGTCCTTTTGCACCTTGCTCTGTACTTGACAGAAGCACTCATTCCTTACCTCTCTTACCTACCCTCACTAACACTTTTTCAGGAAAAAAAAACAATGAGAAGGGCTTGCCAAGCTTTAGAATTTAATATGCCAAGCTTGGCTGTACTGCCTAAAACAAAAGCTGAGGAAATCCAATTGCACACGCTGGCGACTCTACCTGGCAGTGCCCCAGTGCTATTTTCTTTTAGTGGGCATTCAGTGCAGGCAGAAGCTTGTCCTGGGCTCTGGGCCATTGCAGCAGCTTTACTGAGCAGTGCCCAAACTTGGAACAGTCTTATAAGAGCTCTTAGTCCCTAAAGCAGAGTCCAGAATAGTGGCCAGGCTTCATCTGGCTGTAAAATAATGAAAAATGTATTTATGATAAGAAGTCTTATTGAAAAAGTACTTGTAACTGGGACACAGCCAGTCAGCACCTGTATTTCCTGGCAGAAGGGACAAGAGGAACTTTTTAGTGTGTTTTAGTTGAGTATGTTTGGTACTATGAAAGCTCTTGGGGCTGGATCTTCAGTGGGTGTACAGTAAAGTAGGTCTGATGGCAGTGATGCTGCAGTGACAGTGATTCGTGTACAAACTGAGAGTGCCTTGGGTTAAACATAGCCGGATTCTTTCCCATTCCCAAAGAGTACTAAGGGCTGTGGTTTCTTAGCCCCTATATGAGTCCTATTTATTTTATCATGGGGCAAAATTAGCACATTTTTTAGCCATAAGTTCCTTGCACACTGCAGTACTTTGACACAATGTATACAGCTGAACCACTTTCAACCTAATGCCTTCCTAAGAGTGGGCCATGTGCTGGAAGTAGAATTTAATGTGGAAAACATTAATCTGGCAAGTGATCTCCTCCAGCAAAGGGTCTGGGTTCTGCTGCTGTCAGGGCTCCTGACTGCCTGGCAGTCCAGTGAGTGGAGTCACTCAGCAGTGGCAGGGAAGGTCCCCGTGGAGACCCAGCCTCGGGGGAGTCTGTTGTAAAGTCACAGTGGCCCCAGATGTCGGGCAGGGCAGAGGGGAGATTGATGGGGTGGGTGGGGGAGCTGAGGCAAAGAGAGTTCAAGCATCACCCTGACCCTCAAGAAGGGAAAATAGCCCCAGCCCTCAGCAAGGTTTGATTGAAGCCTGCTGTTCCCCCGAAGTGGAAAGGTCAGGCTCTGCTCTGTCAGGCGCCCTCAAACAAAAAACGTGTTTATACAGGACCCACCCCTGTACCTTGTGTGGTGGAGGGTAAATGGGCTTGGAGACATTCAATGCTTCTCTCTCTGGAAACGTTTTTGTCAACGAACAGTGGAATTTCAGATTGGTCTGGTAGTAAAAGCCTGGAAACAACTGGGCAGGGTAAAGCCCACATAAACATTAACTGGAGTTAGACCCCACGAGCTCAGTGTTGGTGGTCTAGGGACGATGCTGGTTCCCTCACAGAGGGGATGGGTTGTGTTTGAGGTGGTGTTTGTTGCCAGAATGTGCTTGAAACCAGACCTGAAGCAGGTCATGCCTGTACATACATACATACATACATACACATATACCCTGTGCCCTCACAGCCTGAGTGTGTGAAGGGGGCTGCTGCTCCTGGGCAGAGGAGGATTTGCACACTTCATTGCCAACTCTGTGCCTCAGGTACCCCAGTGACCCAGCATGAGGTTCTGGCAGCCTTGATGGTTTAGCTGGAAGGGAGATGTAAAGATACTGTGTGTCTGGGGACTGTGGTCAGGAGAATAGGCATTTTGAGGTGTCCTGAATTTCCTGCAGTAGAGGTCTCTGCCAGAAAAATTGACCTTCTCTGCTTGCAGGCATTCTTCTTCCTGAATACCCTCAATACATGGAGCGGGAATAACCTCTGGCCTGAACTATAAACTACAGTTCAGCCTCTGGCTACCTGAACTATTATTGTGACCTCTCCCTGTCACAGTCTTTCTGAGGGACTCTTTTGGTCCCATGTCACCTGGTGGGTACTTGTCCAAGTGTCATATGAGCAAACACAAATGCCTCTGTCACTTGTATATGCATGACAGAAATGTGGATATTGGGATTCAGGTATGATTTTCATGTCCTGTCCTTCATCTGGTTTGTGCTCACATTGTAAATGAAGTGAGCACCCTATTTGACTTGTCCTAGCCAAAGGGCACCTCTTCAGCTAAACACAGTAAGAACTGGCAGTTCAGGAGCCAGTTTCTGTGTGAATTTGATATTTTCAACAAAGGACAGGAGTCAGGAAAATAGCTTCAACCATCTGATTTTAACATACCACCGTACGTCTGTTGGAGCCCTCCCAGCTGCTTTCCAGCCTCTCCTCTCCCTTTTCACCCTCAGAAGAAGCTGAACCAAGTGCAGCTCAGCCAAGCATGGGCAGCCTGGCACCTCTGCTCTGGTCCTGCACAGCTTTTATCTGTTTGTAAGTTACCGGTTTAGGATACATTGATTAATGGCCCAGTAAATTAATTGGCAGCCTCTGTAGGCTGTTTTGCAGCTGATGGCTTGCAGGGAGCTGTTGGAGTGGAAAAGCACAACAAAGCGCCAACTTACTAGGCCATGACGGTGCCCACTGCATGGCAGGCGTTTTCCCAGCAGGAAAGGAAACAAAGGCATTTCTCTGAGGAATGTAGCAGGCAGAGATTGATTCACAAGCAGGGTAAAGAGGGAAAAGAGTTTTAAAAGGCCTAAAACCAGGAGGGGAAACCCAAAACGTGTAATTCAAACACAAAGTTGGCACTCTTCGGATAGTGAAGTCTTTGCCACAGGATTGTAGCTGAAAACTGACTTATTTTTTTACAGAGTTTGTTTCTGTGGTGTTTCCTGTGTTGAAGGGAAGATCAAATTCTGCCTAAATCTGATGTTGTGGAGTTCTCCCTCCTGCTCTTTCTTTCCAAGGCAGTAGAGATGTAACTGAAGAGGGAAGAACAGGTTGTTATCTCAGCCAGCTGCTGCTGAGGCACTGGCTTTTCCCAGCTCTTCAGAGTGATTTCCTGATCAGTAAGCAGAGCAGAGACTGGGAAATATGACCTTTTAAAATACCCTCCACACGTGCCAACCAAACTGATATTAAATAACAAAAGCTTAAAGTTTCTGTTGTCCTGTAACAAATTGATGTTCTGATCTGTGTGGGAAGAAAAAGGTGCCATCAAAAAAGAAAACAGATGTGACTTGTTGATGACATATGAAATAAAAATATTGCATCATTTAAAATGTCATGGAAGCCATAATTTTTCTGCCTGATGCGTTAATTCATCTCTTTTGTGTGGGCCTCATTACTTTGTTTCTCCAATTTTGTTTAAGAAGCTATCAAGGCTTATTTGAATTGCCTAGACATTACAGGATATAAAGCAAAATTGCCTTGCTCTGCCTTGGTCTGAGGTGGTTTCTTGTGTGAAAATACTGCTTTGCAATGATGTGCCCTTACTTGGGGGTCTGGAATTCAGCTTCTTCCATGTTCAGTGTTGTTATAATTCCCTAATGGGCAACAATGAGGAAAATGCAGTTCCATAAATTGGTTCCTCTGAAAAAGGAGATACAGAGATTTAAGTAAGATCTTAACCATGTAGGATCTTAGCTCCTGCTAGGCATCTTGGTTGTTTTTTGGTAGGAAGCAAGGGTTTCAAGCAGGACCCAAGAGCTAAATATTTCATTGAATCTGGGCCTGAGCTTTAAGTCGCTGGATTATTTGTCTTTGGAATAACGAATGGAACAAAATTTTGCTGCGGGAGTCTAATCTTACCTAAAAGGAAAACTGGCTTTAGGGCTTCTGCAATCCAAAATTCTGTAACATTGTAATGTAAGAACTTCCTCTGTGTGTTCAAAGTTGTTAAAACTGAGTTTGATGGGTTTAATTTTATATTAGTTTAGAAGTGTGGTCTTGTTCTGGGGTTCGGATGGGGGAAAAAGCATACAGGAGTTGTGGAAGGGATTGCAGCAGAGAGCAGATTTCCAGTTGTTTCCTGGCCCTATGGCTTTTTCCCTGTGGTGTGGCTTGCTGTCCCTCTGCCTGCCACGTGAGAAGGCTTGTGCATGGGGATGTAACAATAGTCTAGCCAAAATAAAATAGAGGACGTGGCTTGGAGGTGAGAGCTAGAGATAGAGGGGCAAGTCTGCTTGCTTGATGGGTGCTACAGGTCCTTCAAAGAGTGAAAGAAGACCAGTAATATTTTGCCTTGAAGACCTCACTGTGTTATTTGGTTTGTTCTGATTAGTCAGAGGTCACTAACCGGAGTATTCCCTTGGCAAATGGCTTTGACTGGAAGAGTGGGAGTGTGTCTGCTCCGAGATGTGCATTGGCAGTGCAGGTTGTGTGCTCAGTATTGGCAGGACTGATACAAGCTGCCTTCTCTCCCCGTGGAAAAGAGAAGAGCACCTGAGTGCTTCACCCAGCAGATCTTTACTTAAACACAGTTGTGCCTCACACCAGTTTATGTGGAGACACACTGGCAGCCCTCATGTTTTCCTTGTCTTTGCATAATGAGACACCGAAATATTGCTTGTCTTGGCTAAACAACAGAAACAGGCTGTGATGAATTGCATTTGTGCCTGTTTCTGATTGTTTTAAGGTGCCTATTTCAAGAGGCCAGGAAGAAAGACGAGTGTTTACATTTTCTTTAAATGCTGATGCAAGCTCTTCACCCTTGATCAGTCCAGATTAAGGTAGAGCCAAGAGTTCTGGCGTAGGGCCACAAGGACAGATTATTCACTGTACTTTCAAAGGGTGTTGGGTTTCTGGATCTGACCTTTTGGGTGGATAAATGGGAGGATTAGCTGCTAAGGAAGCAATTATCCACTCTCTATAATTAATATCTCCTTCTTACTCTCTGGTGTTACTTGACCTGGAACCAGAACCTGTTGGTGTTGCCAGTTTTGTGTAATTACCACTCTTAAAATGAGGGCTGGAGTCCCCCACCTTTCGAAGTCAGCACAGTGGAAGAGGGGACAAAGAACACAAGGGTGACATTATTGAATCAAGCTCCAGTGACCAAAACAATGGAGATGGGGATGATTAAAGACTGCAGTTTTGTCCCTGAGGTAACTCTCTACCCTTTAATGCCACTGTGTCTTTTGACATGAAGATTAAATATGCCTGCTATTCTTCTGAAACAAAGCCCGCCCTGTCAATAAAGCAAACAGGTGCCTAATGCTTCTGCACATGCCTTTGGAAAGGTTGCCTTTCCCATCAATTCTGTGGTGTTTTCAGCTGTCACAGTTGAAAATGCTGTCTTGATCAGGTGCAGCTAGAGATTGTCATTCTGCACCATTGTTTCCCATTTATAAACCCGTGCAGATGTAGCTGGAAGCTGATACCGTCTGACAGTTCTAGGAGGGGGATAAAGTCTTTTTGCTCTACTTTTAAAAGCAGTCCTGGATTCCTCATTTATCCCTCTGCTGGTTTTGAGGTATCTATAGCATCTATTTCAATTGTAAAGAAGACTGAAACTCAAAAAATATTTAACAATTCTATGGAAATGCTAAATTTTGGTGTGTATCTGGATTTTTTAAAAAAATATTCAATTTATATAAAGTTATCAATAGTTAAATATGTTTAATTGTATCATTAATAAATAAATATTTTCTCTATAATTCTAAGAAGAACAGAGCAGCAGCACAGACAAATCAAATTGTATTTCCCTATTTGGAAGCATTTCTTGTTAAACTTTTACACACAAAACTCACTTTTGGAACAAAAATCCAGAGGAGAATAAACTTTTAAAGCATGTAGATACAAAGTTAAATATTAACTTATTTTAAAACTTCTAGCAGGGTTTACTGGTGCTTTTAAAATGTGCTTGTAAGTTAGAGATTCACTGCAGATTCCTATTTGATGCCATTGCTGAAGAAGCAGCATAGGTGGAAGTTAGTTATTTTTCCCTTGCACTGTATTTTGAGATAAAGGGAAACCAGAGTTAACAAATTAAGGGCAATTAAACCTTTTACAGATATGTATTTTAGACTATGCTATATGAAGTTATCAAAAGGATTGCCAGTTAAGTGAAAAATCAGTGGGAAAATGCTTCTGGGAATGATGAGGCTTGAGCAGGTAAGGTGGGACTTGGTGCAGCACAGAGGTAAATGGGGAAATCACACAAGCACATAGTGAGATTACACCCTGCAGCCTGCCTGTAGGTTCATCTTCCTGTCTGCCACACACTGAAAGCAAAAACACGACAAAAGGGTAAAGCATTTACAGGCTGAACAGGAGCATTTACTCAGAGGAGATCTCTGACGCTGTCTTTTTCAATCCCATCCAAGGAAGAGAGAATCTATCAAATGGTTTTCTGCAGAGCTGTAACTCAGTAAAACAGCACCCAATAATCTGTTTACCACACCTCGAGTGAGTAGAAATTTTTATTGAATAATCAAAAATAAAGGAGAAATTTGCAATTTGTGAACTAAGATCTTTTTCCAGCTGAGCAGAGGGGGCTGAATTCCCGGGGAAAATACCTTCCATGATTACTGCAGACACTAGAAAATGTTATTTTATTGATAGAAGGGTATGCCAACTGCTACTAATAGTGTGGAGTCATTCTCAGAGTGGGTTCCCCTGCCTAGGGAGGACCTGTTTGTCTGAGCTCAGTGGGAGATGGACTGAATTGGCACAACTTAACCCTGTGTCATGCAAGAACCTGAGGACTGCCCTTGAGGCAAATTGAACTGGGAGACAAACACTGACAGTGCAGATTCAGAAGAAAAACATGTGAGGAATGTGAAAGCTGAAGATCCTGAATGCTCTTGCAGATTTGTTGGTGCTGCCTTTTATTAAATCAAGTAGGTCACTCTATGTTATTGTAGAAGATGTTTGTCTTGGTTTTCAGAGTCCACATGGACCAGGCCCTGCAGGGAAGTTTTGTTTAGATCTCTGTTGTCTTCCTTTAAACTTACTAGTTCAAATCAAATATTACATTCAAATAATAGAGTAGCACAAGTCCCTTTCAGTTAATGGATTGTCATTAAGTAGTAGCAGTGATATTTTATAGTACCCATCATTTCTCAGCTATGGTGTAGAATTTGCCTTCCCAGTGCCACCACTTGCTTTTTAATATTAGAACAACTGCAGGATATACATCTACCTTGATGTGGTTGAATCAGGAGCCTGGTGATTTTTCTGTGTCTCAGTTGATATTGCATATAGGTACAGAGTAAAAGAATGGTTTGGGTTGGAAGGGATCCTGAAGATCATGTAGTTCCAACCCTCCTGCCACGGGCAGGGACACCTCTCACTAGATCAGGTTGCTCAGAGTCCTGTCCAACCTGGCCTTGAACACTTCCAGGGATGGGGTATCCCCAGCTTCTCTGGGTAACCTGTGCCAGGGCCTCATTACCCCCATTGTAAAGAATTTTTGTAGTTCTTTTTGGCAAGAGAAGATTTCCCTTGGCAAAGCAGTCTTCAGACTTTTCCAGTGATGAGAGTTGATCTCCCAGAGTTGCCAGCAACACCAATGTGAACTCCCTTGGTACCTGCATTATTTCTGATCGTGGTGACTGTTCAGACCCCAAAACTCTGGTCATTCCTTTGCCTCTCAGTCCCAGAAGGGCTTTTTGGTTTCTTTTGACATTCTCAGCCTTTATTGTCTCGGAGATAACTGCAGTCTCTCTCCCTCCTAACGCTCAACACTGGCAAATCATGACATCTGCTATAGCAGTAATAATTACTTTAACGAGAAATAAGTAAAGTAATAATTAATTCAGTTTGTCTTTGGTTGTACCCATACATCTGTTAATGGTTACTCAAGGCACTTCTAGATTTTTCCACGGTGACTAAAATGTACTTTGAATGTAAGTAAAATAAGGATTCTCCCTTAATCACCTGTCTCCAGGAGATGGAGCTCCAAGAAAAACACCAATTACTGTTAGGTTTGTAATTTAAATTATGAAGGTTAGAAACAGTAATTCTATGTCCCTGGCTGGGAAGACTTGTCAACAGCTCAATTACCATGAGGGGATCTCATTTTGTATTCCAGAAGTGTAGGGAAAGGAACTGAGAGGAGAAAAATACACTCATTTACCTCAGATAGAGAGTGCCTGGGCCTGTATCCAGTTGTGAGTAATTCTCGCTGGAAACAAGACGTGAGCATTTAACAAGGAGGGTAATTAACTGTTAGTGTTGCTTATGAAGATATGCCACAGATTTTTGCTTGTTTGGAGCTTTTCAATTCGAAACGCAAGGGTTTGTTCAGTGAATGCTTCTTTTTGAAGTTACTGAGCTTCAGTGAAAGGTTTGTCGTGTGAACACCTAAGACCTGTGTTATGATGGAGGTCTGGCTAAATAGGCTTAATAGCCCTGTCTGGCTTTGAAATCTCCATAATTGGGTTGCACACAGGGACGCGGGGCTTGGATTTGGTTTTTACCGACTGAAAAAAACTCATACCAAAGAGACCCTGTGCATTTGGAACTTGAATAGAGCATTCTCTTTTGGCTCTGACAGCTTTCAAAAGAAAGAGGTGAACTCCCCAATCCATGGGCACCAGAGCCCTCACACCCCGCTGTGCCCGCAGCCCTGGCTGCTTCTCCTCCCTCCCAGCTTGGCCTGGATGGGCTCTCCTGTGGTCTTTGGGAAAGCAGGAGTGTGCCTGGAAAGTGCTCTGCTTCCAAAGGGACAGCTTGCTGGGCACAAATGCAGTACAGCAGATCCTGGGAGGAGGTTTTACGGGGAGAAATCCAGCTTATTCACCACTAGACTTCTTCAAAAATAGATTAATGGAAAAGTTTGCTTCTTGGGAGCACCGTGACTTCACCTCAGCCTTAACATGCTACCAACCAAATAGTTCAAACGGTGGCAAATAACTACTCAAAAAAGTCAATTATTATTGTGGTGGTGGAAAAAGATCTCACCTTAAAACATAACACCAAGGAACAGTGACAGTTTTAATTTTAAATAAAAAGGAAAACAGGTTTTACAAACAGGTTTTTTTCTATGAGTTTTTTCCCCCGAGTTTTTGATCCTGAAAATTCCAAATAAGATTGGAAATTTAAATGAAGAAAACAGACCAAATCCCCTTTTTTTCCTCAAAAAGATTTTTTTTTTTTTTTTTAATTTGGGACGAAATGTGATAAGAAAAGAAAAATCAATAGTGAAGCGCATGGTCATTTTTTTAATTTCCTTTTATTTTTAATAATCTAAAAGAGGTAGGGCCTTTGGTCACAGTGAATTTGTAAGTATTTTAGGTGTTTTTTAACCAACACTAAAATCAATAGTGAAGATTATAAAAGATGGCAGTTCAGCCTGAAGAATAAATATTGCTTGTGCAGGCAGAAATGTTCACATATATCCAGCTGGAGCCCTGAATTTGTTTTTATGAGTTTAGACCAAACACCTACCTCAATAATAGTCCATCTAAGGGATGAAATCAAATAATCACACAGCTTCATGCTGTTGGAAATGTTCAGAGCCCTTTTCCTGAAGTGGAATAATACAGAAATCAAGATGTCCCTTCAGACAAAGAAACAGAGATCTGCTTTTGTGTGTGCAGTACCACTGGTCTTTAATCTCATTTTCTGACATGGGGGAGTACCTTAGTGTGCAGGTGTAGTGGGTTTCTGTGGCTGGGTTTTGGTAGTGGAGGTGGGGGGGGTGGGAGGTGTGGCTTCTGTTAGAAGCTGCTAGAAACTTCCCCTGTCCTGTGGAGTGAGCGCCAGCTGGCTCCAGGATGGATTTCCTGCTGCTGGCCAAGGCCAAGCCAATTAGGAGTGATAGTAACACCTCTATGATAACATATTTAAGAAAAGAAGATTGTTGTGCAGAAGAAATTCCAGCCAGGGAAGAGTGGAGTGAGAACACGAGAACAGCAAGGTAGACACCAAGGTCAGTGCAGAAGGAGGGGCAGGAGGTGCTCCAGGTGCCAGAGCCGAGGCCCTGCAGCCCGTGGTGCAGACCAGGGTGGGGCAGCTGTGCCCCTGCAGCCCATGGGGGACCATCGGGGTGCAGAGACCCCCCTGCAGCCCACGGAGGAGCCCATGCTGGAGCAGGTGGATGCATGAAGGAGGCTGTTACTCTGTGGGAGGCCCAGGATGGAGCGGGATCTTGCTCGAGACCTGCAGCCTGTGGAGAGGGAAGCCCAGGCTGGAGCAGGTTTTTCCCAACTTGTGGCCCCTGTCAGGGGGACCCACGTCAGTACAGCTCATTTGTGAAGGACTGCACCCCATGGAGGAGTGACCCACGGGACAGCAGTTTGGGAAGAACTGCTGCCCAAAAAGGTGGATTCACTCCGGAGAGGTCCATCAAGGGACCCCATGGAAGCAGGGGAAGGACTCCTCTCCCAGAGCAGAGGCAGAAACAACAACTGACTGCAACCCCCATTCCCTATCCCCCTGCACTGCTGGGGGTGGAGGAGTGAGAACATGGAATGAGGGGTGGGGGGAAGGTGTCTTTAAGATTATTTTACTTCTCACTCCTTTGCTCTGATCCTGTTTGTAATAAATTCAATTTATATGCCCACTTTGAGTCTTTTGCCCATGGTGATGATCAGTAAGCGACCTCTCCCATCTTGGATCTCAGCTCATGATTCCTTGGCTGTTTTTTTTTTTCTCTCCTCTGTCCAGTTGCAGAGGGGAGTGAGAGAGTGGCTAAAGCGGGTACCTGGCATCTAACCAGGGTCAGCCCACTACAGCGGGTGATATTTTGAAGTACTGAGTTCTGTTTTTGTAATTCTCTCTGGGTTTTATTATTTGCCATAGATTTTGGAGAGTGATTTCCTCCAGTCACTTTTAAGCCCCACACAAAGTACAGTAACAACTGAATGGTGCTCCTGAGAGATTCCTGCTAGGCCCTAATTTTGGTATTGACTATACTCTCTCTGTGGCTTATTTTTCCTTGTGATTTATAGAAGAAATCATGGATCATGACCATAGTGCCAGGTGTTTTTGTAGTCTCTCATACTGTCAGATGGTATAAGAGACAGTCTGTGTGCAATTTCTGGAATCAGACATGGGCATATGGGGTCCAGAGTGCTGGTTATTTTTGATGGTGAACAGGAAAAACGGGTGATCAGGGCATCCTTTCTTGACATATTGCAACATGTGTGAAGCCCAAAGACCTTAGGAAATCAGCTGGGTCAGCTGAAGATGTTGGAGTCACTGGTAGGGCCCATATATACCTGAGCTGGGTGACTGCATGGTGTGGCACCTGGAGCATGTGCTGGATGTGCTGAAATCATGGTGACTGTGGATCTCTTCAGATTTGGCAGAAGAACTGTGAGAGAACCCTTTTAGGAAGATCTCCAGGCATATGATGGTATATGATCTCCAGTCATATGCCATTACAGCAAAGGCAGATGGGGTAGATGGTCACAAGTGAAAAAGATGTGACATGGGCATGGCCTTGAGCGCAATCTGAGATTTAGGGTGCTCTTGAGGCTGCCTTGAACAGCACCAACTCCACTGGTGCTGCCATTGCAGCAGGTAATGTTCTGTGGACAGCCTCAAATTTGGCTCTTGTGTAAGAGTGTGGACACAGATATTAATACCATTTTAATGATCATTAACATGTTGTTCTCTTCAGGAGCTGAGGGACTGGGTTAACTTTACGTAACCATCAGATCTGATGGGCTTGTCCTTTTTGGAAGGGGGCACTGTTCCTCTGGCCCTTCCCTCGTGGTCTAAGGGCAGCCTGGGGAGAAAATGTCCCAACTGTTACAGAGCCAGACTGCTTAGAAAAGAACTTGGTGCCACACAAAACTTGGAGCAGGTATCCCCAGAGAGTCAGAGGGCCCAATAGCTGCTATCCCTAGTCCCATGGTGTGAGTGTTGCAAGTACCAGCTTTTACTTCAACTGTTTTAATGGCTGGCAAGAGGATGGTTTGCTTTGCCCCTTCTAATTTAGGTGCTAATGCCTGACTCCTTGTGAATCACTGGTCTGCATTGTTTATTATTGTGTAGAACTGTCAAAGGCTTGGGGATCTGGAAAAACAGTTGAATTGCATTGCCTTTCTCCCTGATTTCCCATGGCAAATTCTAAACAAGGTCTCTCAATGATTGTCAGTGTGAAGTGAAGAACTGGGCTTTCTGCAAACTCAGTTTTCCTTGGCAGCCTCTTTACATGGGGTGACTATGTCTGCAGGAAGTAGATGTTGCTGCATGCAGATTTTCCCAGGATATTTCAGGGGTGATTCAAAGAATCATGCTGGGGTTTCAATCCTCTCCCTACCAGACCCTCTCCCCTACTTCTCCCTCCAAAGTGGTGGAGCTGCTGCTAATTGTCCTGACAAGTGGAACAGCTCCTTTCTGAGGGGACCCCACACTCAGTTGTGGAGAGAAATTTGCTTTGAAGTCATCTCCCTGCCCTGTATTGTCTGCACACCTTGCTTTGTGTGAATGTGATAAATGGAAATCAAACAGTCCCAGACCAAGGAAACGAATGCTGAGTCCTGCCTGTCACTCCAAAACATTTGCTGTGTTTATTACAAAGCTGTCAGGGTTGCACTGTGCAGCCACATTCAAAGCAGCCAAAATGCTGAGTAGCCAAATGCTGCTCTCCTCCCTTTGATTCATTTTTTTTTTTGTGTAAGAACACATCAAAGCTGATGGAAGTGGGTTGAAGTGAGCTTGTTATTACTGATATCCATGTGTGACACATTGTCAGAAACACTGTGAACTGGCACAGCTATACTGCTGTAGTAAGTAGCCAAAGACAAAATTTGCGATTAGGATACTCAAATGGATTGTTCCCATTATTACTGCTGAGATCTCTCAAACTCTTCTCAGCCATGAAAAAAAGGAGATTTCAGGGTCTAATAGTGAGATGAGTAGAGCAGTATCAGGAGGACACAGGACTGGGCTTCTGTTCCCTGGTTTGCTTTCAGTGAATTGCAGTGTGAACTCCCTACGTTTCATCTCTGTGTCTCTCCTCTTCCCATCTTCCTTTGCCTCCATCATCTGCTCTGAATTAGACCTTATACTTCAGGGGCAATAAATCCCTCCATTTTGTCTACTTAATGCATCTGGGTGTGGAAAAGGCAGTGACTTTCCTTAAGAAAAAAAAAGGGGGAAGGACTCATCAGAAAAAAAAAAAAAAAAAAGGTGTGGGTTTTCAGCTGCAAATCATAACAGCTAAAGTGCCTCTATGGCTTGACAGGGAACCTGGGACAGAAGGGGGAGGCACTATTTTTCAAAAAATGAGACTGCACTACAGGCAAATCATGCCTGACAAATTTAGTGGCCTTCTACAGTGGTGGTGTAGCAGTGGTGGACACGGGAAGAGCATCAGGTGTCATCTACCTGGACTTGTGCAAAGCATTTGGCATTGTCCTGCACGACATCCTTGTCTCTAAACTGGAAAGACATAGATTTGATAGATGGACCACTCAGTGGATTAAAAATAAGCTGGATAGTCACACTCAGAGAATTGCAATCAATGTCTCAATGCCCATGTGGAGACCAGTGACAAGTGTCTTTCCTCAGGGGTTGATACTGGGACTGACACCTTTTAACATCTTTCTTGGCAACATTGACAATGGGACCGAGTGCACTCTCAGAAGTTTGCCAGTGGCACCGAGCTGTGTGGTGCAGTGGATAAGCTGGAGGGAAGTGATGCCATCCAGGGGGACCCTGACAGGCTGGAGAGGTGGGACTGCGTGAACCTTGTGAAGTTCAACAAGGCCAAGTGCAAGGTACTGCACCTGGGTCAGGGCAATCCCCAGCACAAAAACAGGTTGGGCAAAGAATGGATTAAGAGTAGCCCAGGGGAGAAGGATTTGGGGATGCTGGTGGATGAAAAGCTCAACGTGACCTGGCAGTGTGTGCCTGCAGCCTGGAAAGCCAACCGTGTCCTGGGCTGCATCAGAAGCAGGGTAGGCAACAGGGTGAGAGAGGGGATTCTTCCCCTTTACTCTGCTCTTGTGACACCCCACCTGGAGTGCTGCATCCAGCTCTGAGGTCCCCTACACAAGAAAAATTGGAATGAGTCCAGAGGAGGCCTTTATTTTGATCACAAGGCTCTCCTATGAAGACAGGATGAGAGAACTGTGTTTAAACAGTCTGCAGAAGAGAAGGCTCTGGGGAGACCTTAGAGCCCCTTACAATGCCTGAAAGGACTCCAAGAGAGCTGGACAGGGACTTTTTGCAAGGACATGTAGTCAATGGATGAGGGGAAGTGGCCTCAGCAGAATTTTAGCTTCTCACCTAAGAGATTTCTCTTTCCCACCACAGAAGTAAAAGGTGTAAACTGGGCAAGGAGAGAAAGTGTGCAGCTGTTCAGCCTGTCCTGCCACTCTGGAAGTGGCACTGGAGGATCTCCCCTGGCTGAAGAGCTGAGCTGTATGGGGAGGGTGCCATGGCTTTGAATGGCAGCAGGAATAGTTCTGTAATCCAAACTTTCTTGCTTCCTTAATAACCCAGCTTCTGGGCACAACTGGGCTTCAGTGATGTGGGAGTAATCTTATTAGGAGGTTGCAATGAGGAAAGAAGACTGGCTTTTGTAAGAGGAAAATGAAGTCATTATTAAAAAGGAAGGACAAAGCTACCAAAAGCCTCATTCATGTTACAGGTTCAGGCATGGGACAGAAGAGAAATCCACAAAAATCTGCCTTTCAGCTTTTTCTATTGCCTGTGTTTGAATGGGAAATTGGATATCTCCAGGACCCTGGGAGACAGCACACATGAAAACAGCACCAAATTCCTTCAGGGGGATGCAGAGAGGAAGGGACATCTGTTTTGTATCCAAACATTACTTGAAGTCTAGTTAAAACTGTTGTTGTGACAGGGGAGAGAAAAAAACACAGGGAAAATCCTCCTTCTCTTTTGGTTGGGAATCAGTGCAACCAGGCAGGGGGAATACTAATGGAGGTCTCTTATCTTTCCTCCACTTACAGATCAGTGCTGTCCTCATTTTGAAAGAGCCTCTTAGTCACCCATGGTCGAGTCTTCAGTAAATGTGAAACAACTTGTTAGTGATAGATGGGGTCATTCACACTGGGCTAACTTGGCCTCTCTTTATGAGGAAAAGAACAGTATTAATCTAAGCAGGTGTTTATTCACTGTTCCTCAGTTAATTATCTTGACTTAATCTGATGTATGAAAAACAGTGGCTCATGTAAGTTGAGGCTGGTATTTCAAAGGCAACATGGGGATTTGAGATATTGAGAACTCTTGGATATGCGTGGGCAGAAAACAGTCTATATGTCATGAAATGTTTTAAGGCTTTTGGCTTTGAAGATCCTTTAACTATTTCAGAATCAAAGACTCTAAGTCTTTTCCCTTACTTCTTTTTCTAGAATGAACTTTTTTTTCTGTTTTCTCTTTTTTTTCTTTTTTTTTTTTTCCTTTTCTTTTTTCACCTGGGAGCTGGAGCATCACATTCAGGTACCTGAAGGCCCAATCTGTAGAGTACATTTCTCTTTGAACCTCCAGCTGAAGCTCTTCTATCCTTTGGTGTATCCTTTTTGTGAATGGGATATTTGATTTTCAGCATGTTCGAGAAAAGACTGGACATGGCACTCAGGTTGCAGCTGCTCTAGTGTCTTGCTCTGGGAGTCAGGAAATGTCCCCATCAAAATGAAAACGTAGTGAAAACAAGTTTGGAAGTGTGGAAATATTGAGTTTTTCTTTGGATCCTTACCCACAGAAATAGCTTCGTTCTTTTAATATGGGTTATAGGTCTTTCAACCCACAGGTAGGCACATCTGCCCTATAAAATATCCCCATATCTTGCATGTGCCTAACACTGTGGCTACTATTGAAGGCTGTGGTAAAAAAGGGAACAACTGAAGGCTGCATGTGAAGGGCTCCTCGGTTAGATTGTGCCAGAACCCCTGTTTTGGGGCAGTTAGGGCAGCACTTCTCTCACCCTGCTTGTGAGGGGGGCTTGAGCTGCTGCTCTCTGAAATGAGATGCTTCAAAGCACTCACATAAACAAGGCTGAAAGCTGAATTATTTATTTTTATTAAGCAGAAGGATCAAGCAGGCAAGTTTGGGCTAAAGTTTAGTCTGTTTGTGAGGCCACACAGCCAATCTCACCTGCTCTCTGCTAGACAAAACACAGGGCCTGGAGGTGGGAATAAATTCTGGAGGAGGCCAGAATGGGGAGGGACTGCTGAGATTCAAGCAGGGAGATTTTACCTGTGTGGTATGATAAGCAAGACAGCTGTGCTGGGTTTCCTTTTCTTCATACAGGAAAATGAATAATCAGCATTATTATCTGTCTGGCATTTATCCTATTTCATATCCCAGTTTTGAATACACTTCTAATTAGCAGAATATTGAAACAACCTCATGCTATAAGTCTAATCATGGGAACAGTCGTGCTTTCCCTGTTGGTCTGTGCCCAGGATGAGTTGGGGAGTTGTCTGCTAACATCCTACTGTCTCCTTTCTCAATCTTGACATGGTTCCACAGTCTCCCCAGGGAGCCTTGAACTCCTCACTATGGATGCAGAGAGGGAAGATAGAGCACCAGAGATATCCTGGCACGTGTGGGACTGTGAGTGCCAACAGACAGATGAAGTTAGTGTGAAATTTGAATTGAAGAAGGTGTTGCAGTGCAGTTATATTTGGCTGTGGAAAACTTTGCTAATCTTGTAATAAAGCTGTGGTATTTTTTGCTGAAGAACAGGTTCTGGATCTGAACTTCTAAAGTTTTTTTTTTTTTTTTTTTTTTCTATAAAATCATGCATAATATTTGTATTAAGGAGATGGTTAGAAGGTTAGACCTTAGTGTAGTGGTGGGAGTTAGTTTGGCCCTTGTGGAACTAAAATGCCGGTGCCTTGCATGGCCATTCTTAGGTTGAGACAGGCAGCACATACATCTGCACAGAGTTCTCTTTGGGATGTAGAAACATCAGAATTCACCTTGCTTAACACGGCAGAGGTGGTAATTTAACATCCTCCATCTACATGGACCAAGGCCCTGGTCTACCAAGACAAATGAGTGATTGTGTACTTGCTTTTTAAAAGTAGTTTATCCAGCCTGAACTGAAGGTCAAACACATAAAATATTTGCCTGGACTTACACCTAAATGATGTAATAGCATTATGCTTTGTCTGAGATAGTGTCCAGTGTGAGGAATGACACCAGTTTTGAACTTGACACTTGATGAAATTCTATTTCAACAATCAGTACTTATAAGGCTCTGGAGGTAAATAGTTCTGTTAAGGTTTAAGTCCTCAAACTGCTCTGCTGTGGTTTTGGTCTCCCAGGGCGACTCAGGGGGCCTGATGTACTCCAGTGGCTGTTCTTGCAAAGAGCTGGATCATAAAAGTCTCTTGATTCTTCCCTTGTTAAAAGCTTGTGGTTTATGAGGTTAGAAACCTTTCTGGGTTAAGCTTTCACTTTGTCATGATAAGCTGTTTTACAAGAGTGCAATTAATTTCTCTGAGATTAATTTCAACTAAATAGACCCTTTACACTGTACCTACAGCAGAAGACACCATCTTTGGTGTTTTGAAACAAAGTCTTGCAAGTGAGCAAGTCAAAGACAAACAGTGGGCAACTGTTAAACTTCCCCTCCACAGAAAAGCAGGGAAAATTTATTGGAACCAAGAGTTTTTTTTTTTTTTTAACTTGGGAACTGAACTGCAAATGTATTTTCTCTATTACCGTAACAGCTTTGCAAAGAAGGCAATGCCTGACATGGCCTTCCTGCAAAGAGGGGATGGACTGTGAGAGATTGAATCACACTCTGTGTGATGAGGTGTGGAGGGAGCTGTGTCCCAGGTGAAAGTGGGATGGTCTCTTGTGCTCTCACAGCCTTTTTAATGACCATCCCTGTGCAGATTTTTGCATGGAAGTGGCGGAGGTTAATCTTCACTTCTCCCTCAGCCTCAAGATGTTCTTGCCCTGGGAGAGACCCAGAACTGTTTTTTGCCCCTTAGACTCTGGACTAGGTGGCTACATGGGGCACATTCCCCTAGGGCTTCTTTTTCCCACCCATGTTACACTCATTCAGGCAATGTGTGGCCCTGTTAGCCACAGAAGGTCTGGCTTCTTTCTTCCATCTCCCCAGCACGCTCTGAAGTTTGGTAGTGAAAGATATGAGCAAAAGAAAGCCAAATAATTAGTTATCCGAGCCCTAATTCCCTGGGCAGAAGTTCACTTTTCAGTAACTGAAACTGGCTTAATCCTAATCCCCTGCAAATCCCCCTTCCTAAGAGTCTTTGTGAGGCTCCCTTATTGGCAAGAGCTTCCAAGAAGACCAGTGCTTCTTTTAGGCTGAATTTTCCTAAAGAAAGGTCTGGGTGAGAGGCTCTGAGTGAGCTGTAGAGGTGCTGCCCACGCTTCCTCAGGTGCTGCCTTCTCCTTTCTGTGTCACAGGGATCAGGTGGGGCATACCTAGTCCAGGGGAAAAGGACAATTATTTATCATAACAACTTGGTAGGTGAGCACCTTTCTAGTGAATAGATATGCTAATTAAAGGCAGTCTATGTGCTAATTATGTTCTTCCCATCGTAACTAAGAACTCTAGGGAACCTGCTTGTCTCAGCAATAAAATGAAGAGAGGTTGGTTAGGGGAGATTTATGGTCTAATACTAAGTGAAACTTTCCTTGTTATCTCTTTAGATTTAAGGAATGGTCTCTTTCTGCCATCTGTTTTATTTGCTTCCTTCATAAACCATTCATGGTTTATGCGCACTTCTGATGAAGTGTCAGGGCTCTGAAATAATTCTAAAGCCTTATCCAGGCTTTGAGATTCCCCAGGCCTTGTGACAAGAGTTGTTTGGCAATTGCTTCTCCTCCATGAGCTCACCCCTCACCTCAGTTCAGCACATTCAGCTTCGAGGAGCAGGGACATGGTGGCTTGTCACAAGCCAGGTCCTAAATCAGTGGCAGCTTCTTAGGAATATGTGGGTGGGATTTAAAACAGTCACGGCTCAGATCTCTAAAGCTGTTTTGCAGACGTGAACAAGATGTTGTTTCTTATCTTTAGGGGGATTTGCATCTGTCAAAGGTTTAAACAGCACTGAGGGAAGTAACCTGCTCTCTCCTATATGTAAAAGTGATGTCTGTGTTATAAATGTCTGTGCATGTGGTCTGGGCCCATCCTGTGGTCCCTGGAAGGACACAGGCAAAGTGAGGCTGATTTCTGTCCCAGGCTGGCTGAAATACCCCACTGTAGAGCCCTCCATCTCCAGGGATGGCAGAGGGATCCTGACACAACTCAGTAGATTGGGGGTATTAGGAAGGTGACCCTGCACACTTTGCTATAGCCTGGTCAGGTCTGCAGTGCTGGTTTTAGAGATGCTTTACAAATGCCTAGGAAGTGTCCCTCCACAAACTGAAGTGAGCATGAAGTTCTAGATTACAAACTGTCCAGTGCAGTGCCAGGTGCATTCCTGCTATTCCTACCTTGCTTGCAGAAGAAAAGGTAGTCATTTCCAAACTGGCACAGCCACTAACACCCCTTATTGCCAAGCTGCCTCATGGAAGGGGGTCCATGCTCAGCAATGGGAAATGTCCAGAGCCTGAACTAATGTAAATGGCTCAGCTGAGTGAGAAGAGAGGGACCAAAGTCACACTGGCTCGAGCATCCTTGAGGACTTTCTAGATTAGTGGCTTCTGCTGCTCTAGCTAAATCTACCAGCCCTTACTCTTCTGCAAAGTGTGCATTGGTAGAGGTTACTGCCCTAAGGTGAGGGAGTCCCAGCACTGGCTTTAATGAGGGAGCAGAGTTCAATGTACTGATGTGCAAACAAAGGCTTTGTGAGAGGACCAGCGTTTCTGAATCTAATCCTTTGTGGTTCATTGCTCCAGAGACTCACTTCTCTGGGGGCTGGGAGAGCTGCAGATTGTTATGCTTAATTTTCAGAGCTGTCTAGGAAATGACCTTCCCAGCCTCCAGGCTGAATGGGACTTACACCATCCTCTCCTTGTGTCCCTGGGTCATTTGCATTTTATGGTTAGGAGACAGCACAGCTCAGATCACAGTGCTTTTCAGAGAAAGGTGATAGTTCCACTATCTGCTGAGATTTAATACTTCCACAGAAGGCAAAGCCTGTCGTATCAGTTTGTTGTTCTGGCCCATTCCCAGGCAACATGCCATTCCCTGGTACAAAAGCTCCTATTGTTGCCACTGGGCTAGTTCCAACCTAACATGCTATATGCCTCCTTCCTCACAGAAGTGCAAAGTGCACTATGAAATACAATTTTATAGATTAAAGCTAATTCTCAACAGTTCAACAGAGCAGACTATTATAATCATGGAAGTCTTAAGAACTGCCTGAAGATGAGCAGGAGATAGAATCTTATATCGTGTGGGATGGAGAAATTAGTCTAGTATTACAAGCTTTAATTCTCCCAATTAATCAAAACACATTTAATAAAATGTTCTATCTTTTGGCAAGACAAACTTTGATTAAAATTGGTGGGGGAAAGAGGAGGTAAAGAAAGAGGTCCTTGACTCAGGAAATCATACCTGTCCCATGGATAGCAGCTGTACCATGTAGCCATGTCTGTACAAGACAGTTAAACACTTTCAAGAGACACCAAGGGACTCGAACTTAATCAGAGGATCACAAATTAATTTAAGGCGAAAGGGATCATTGGAGGACTTCTAGTTCAAACCCCTGCTTAAAGCAAGATGGACCTCAAAGCTATGTTAGGGTGCATGTGACCTTGCCCAATTGGGCCAGAAAACGTCCCAAGGATGTGGCTTCCACAGGCTCTATGGGCAACCTGTCCCAGGACTTGCCCTCTCTGGTGGTGAAAAATTGTCATGTTTAACTTGATTGGATTTGTTGTAACTTGTACCTTTGCCTCTTGTCCTCTCTCTGTGCACTTCTGGGAATGGTCTGGCTTTCTCTTTGATAACCAACCCCATTAGGAAGAGTAAGTCTGCAGTTTGTTCCTCCCTTTAATCTTTCTCAGGCTAAACAAACACAGTTTTATGTGCTCCAGCCCTCTAATCATCTTGGTGGTCCTCTTGGTGAACTCTCTCCAGTTTCTCAGCACCTCTGTGAGTGCTGTGGAGATAGAAGCCATCAGTTCCATGGCCACTGAAGTGAGGATGATTTCAGCACATGCTTAAAGTATCTCTAAGTGCTTTCCTGGAGCTGGAACAAAGCTATAACCACAGAGGTTTTGACATTGTTGAGGGTCTTTTTCAGCTGTGTTTTGAGTATCACCAAGAACAGAGATTACACAATGTCATGGTAAAAGGATCTTGGACAGCTCACAACTTGTCCTTGGGAGGTGACTGTTTCTCACCGTTGACTTTAAAGAGATGCAAACTTTGGTAGTTCAAATTTTGATGTAAATTTAAATACTCTATTACCAGGTGGATGCCTACCAGGTAACACAGTCTGTGCCAGTTTAGATCTGCCACAGGGGTGGGTGGCCAATCAGGTGTAAACAAGATAGAGCAGACATGCTTGAGGGGTGTGACTTGCTGCTGATATATGGGGACTTTTGTCTTTCTTTAGAGCTCAAAGTCACCTGAAAATATCAAACTGGGTTTGAGTAACAAACTTTTCCCAGTTTCCAGGCTGAATTTAAGATAAAGGGATAAAAAAGACAGCTGCACCTCTTTGAGCAGGCTGGATGGACAAAGTTTTGTGGTGTTGGTTTTGTTAGAAGAGACAGGCCCCAGGAAACCAACTCTCTTTTGGTGCCATTTTAATCATACAGGTAACTGTTCTTCTTGGACAGAGTGGATGTTGAACATGGAAGTTTTTTTGCTGTATTTGTGAGACTGCATGTGGTAGTTACTGGAATGAAGACCACTATTATATCATGCTCTTGCTTTAATCCCTCTCAAGTC
Source organism: Empidonax traillii (assembly GCF_003031625.1). Taxonomy (NCBI): domain Eukaryota; kingdom Metazoa; phylum Chordata; class Aves; order Passeriformes; family Tyrannidae; genus Empidonax; species Empidonax traillii. Next base: position 135,659 of record NW_020956098.1, read on the forward strand.
AGATCCTTCCACGAGATTTCCCCCAACTCACATTGGGAGCTCAGGAATCTGGAATGTGATGGAATCAAGACCACCTTATGTTAAGAATGGGGATTTTGTTAATGCCTGGAGCATCTTTCTTTCCCTTGATTCACTTTGGCTCTGGTGGAAACAGAGTTAATGTTACACTTTTAAGTGATGGGCATATTAGTTAAATGCTGCAGAAACTTCCAGCTTGCACAAGCCTTTCTTCTAGCTTTGGAAAGATTGCTGTGAATCACCTGCCTCCAGCACTTTTTGGGAAGACTATGCCCTTCAATCTTCCCTTATGATTTTGGTTGAGAACTAGGTGAGGGATTGAAATGACCATGAGAACCTGATGACAGCCATGTGTCCTGTCTGCACATGAGCTCCTTGTACCTCAATATTAATGGTCCTGTCCTCCTCTGTGTCATCTGAAAAACATCTTGATACCCAGGCTGGGCCAACTCTGAATGAAGAATAATTCCATTGCACTGTTGTTAGATCTAATGTCTTGACAGAAAGAAACAGACTTTCAAACTCTTCCAGCCAGCCCTTCTGCCTGGGTTGCACAGGCTGTTGAAAGACTTTTTACATTACTGTTGATTTTGGAATCATTGAGCAGATAAGACTCTTTTAGCTGGTGTTCCCAGAGGGATCTGCTGAATTAAGTATCCCAAGAGCCTCCCATTTTTGCATTTTCTGTGGGGAACAAGAAGTGCTGGGAGGATCTGTTTCAGTCTCATGAGATCTTAGAGTCACTAAGCTCTGAAAGCTGCTCTTTGGAATTGTTAATTTATTTTTGGCGATTATTTCTTGCTGTCCCACTCTTTCCAGTCCTGAAGAAGATTTCTGTTTTTCTTTGGAGGCTAATTCTGCTTGACCTCTGTGACTTTGAAAACAACATACAGAAGGCTTTTGGTGCTGTTTCCCCCTTCTGAGCCAAGATATAACAGTTCTGTTGTTTCTCAATGCACAGAAAGTAATTTCTAGGCTGAAATTGTATCCAAGAATTGTATCTCTCCTTGTTACGGTGTATGTTGTGGAAACCCAAGCTTGGTGAACCCTTGGTTTATCCTGTGGGAGGGGCAGTTCTGCTCTACAGAACCCGAGGCATTCTGCCAATTCCCCACTGGTGTTTTTATGCCCTGACCTTTCCCCTGGCTTATCCCCCTCCTACCCCAAGGGTGAGAGACAGTGAAGGAAAGATGGAGTTACAGCTTCCTAGACATTAGGCTGTTTTGTACGTCACGTTGTGGCTGACAGGACATTATTTTTTCTTCAGAAAAATACCTTGCATGCTAGTCTCTGTGCATTAGCTGATCACAACATAAATGCTTGTCCATTAATCCAATGCCTTCCTGTGTGTCTTTCATCTCCATGCTCTCCACTGTTCTCCTGTTTCACTTTTCTTCCTCTTTTGTCTTTAACTCGGCTTCATACAATCTGCCTCAGTACCACAGCTCTGGGCAATGGAAACAGGGACAGATACTGTAATCAGATGGATAGACTGACTTAATAAACCTGCCACCTGATGCTGAAGTGCTCTGCAAAAGGCCAGTCTTTAAGGGATTTTGACAAAGATGTTCCTTTCCACTATTTCTTTATCTGCTAGTAAGGGAAGCCTGCTGACTTGTCTGCTGTACTAACATGTTACCTAATATGCTCCAGCTTATTTCCAGAGATTTCAACTATTGTTATTATTATTATTGGTGCTCTTTTACATTCTGATAGATTAGGTAGCTTGAGAACAAAACTCAGTGCAAAGTAGGGTTGGGATTACTCTGTCCTAACTTCTTTGGAGTCTACCATGGAGATTTCTATAAATGAGATCCTCATCCTTGGCTCCCTGTGTAGGTGCTGCAGAGATGCAGTCACTTTAAACATCATGTAAGAGCAGCTGTACTAGCTTGGACCAAAGGATCACCATAACCAGTCTGGAAAACCTGTTCTAGTGTTTGACCACCCTCACAGCTCAAGAACTTCCTAAATCAAGAGCTGTGTGTGAGTTCACTGGTTCTTGATGGATTTTTCTTGCATTTATTAATGATGTAGTGGTTTTACTCCACGTGAATGTTTGAGACTTGCAGAAGTGCAGTGGCCATGAGTGCCACAGTCCAGCTTCCAGGTGGTAAGGTAA
>NW_020956098.1:137868-227865 GCF_003031625.1 Empidonax traillii
GACTGGTTGCAATTTAACACCTTTCTCTAAAATATCTCTCAGTCCCCTGCATGATTTCTGAGTGGGGAGGAAGATGGGAGAAGAATCTAGAAATGCAGACAGTCTTCTGGATATTAGTCCTTGGGTGGTTGTATGATGACACCTATTCCTCCCTAACAATTCCTAGTATTTTTTCCTGGTTATTAGTGAATATTGTTTTTTATATTTTCACCAAACTGTTACTACTCCAAAACTTCTATCATGAGTTACTTTGAATTTATTCACATTGACTTTTTTTCTGTGACTTATCACTAAACTTCAGTACCTGCAGCGTGCTTGGCATTACTTTCAGTGTGTGACGCTCCAGACCTGGATTAGATGAATGCTTTAGCATCAGATACTACAGGAATGCCTCTTTCTCTTCACCATCCCTGAGGGGAGGTTGAACCTTCCTCCCTGTGGAGCCCTTTTTGCTGGTTAGTGTGTGTGAGAATAGACCTCAAAGTGCAGTTTCTGTCAGCACAGCATTTGCTCACAGGAGACTGTCCTTCCTTTTGAAACTGTCTTGGGGGGGTAGTTGTCCTCGAAGGTCAAGGTGTCTTGCATCTGCTGGAATACTTTCTGTAGCACTCTTAGCATGGCATTTTTTCCTGGACGTGGAAAGCAGCTCTCTCTGCAGAGGGTGAGGTTTCTGGTGGAAGCAGCAGTTGCTTCTCAGTGACTACATCACATCATCTCCTCACTTGCCAGGTGATTTTCTCTTCTTGCTGAGAGATTGCTTGTGATGATCTGAGAAAGCATTGGTTGAGATTTGGAGAGCAAACTTCAGAAGGAGTAATCAAGCAGACTTGCTGTTAGCTGTGTAACATCTGGGCACTAAGTCATTATGTAAAACTCATAACAAATTTTCCAAATTTCATTATCTAGAACTGTGTTGCTGTAGCACTGTCCATGTCTGCATCAGAGTAAATCTAATTAATACACATAAATGTGAAGACTAAACAAATCCTGAAAGGTGATCTTGTTACAGTGCTTACTCAGCAGTCAGAGTGTCAAGTACCATTTCCATTGTCTGGGGCAGCAGTTTGCTTGAATGATAACGCTGTTTATCAGTGATGCTGCTTGTCCAGGAGATGTACCTGAGAAAGTCTTTTCTGGCTTCCATGAACTCTGTCGCAGGACAGTTCAAGTATAACTAACAGACATCTGTGTGAGCAGAGCTGAGATGATGCTGAAAGGCAGCATCATCATGACTAACAGAACTCCAGCTTTAAAAAAGGTTTCTTCCCAAGCTGTTTTAAAGGAGACTGGGGCTTGTTCAATGCATCCTGAGAGGGGATTTGATATCACAGAATGGCTGGGCTTGGAAGATATTCAGGAAGTGATAAAATTGGGAGATCATTTAGGTTGGAAAAGGCCTCTAAGATCATCTTGTTCAACGTTATCTGCTTAGAGCAGAGTCACCCACAGCAGGTTTCTTAGGGCTGTGAGTAGTTTGATTTTGAATATCTGCAAGTTTGGAGACTCTCTTGGCAACCCATTGCAGTGTTTGCCCACCCTCACAGTTATACACACATGTTTGAATGAAATTTCCTGTATTTGGTTTCCATTGCCTCTTGTTCACTCACTGGATACCACGGAGAAGAGTCTGACTCTGTCTTCTTTACTCCCTGTCCCATCAGTTATTTTGACATTGGGAAGATCCCCATGAACCTTCTCTTCTCCAGTCTAAACAGTCCCAGCCTTCTCAGCCTTTCTTCATGTAACAGGTACTCCAGTCCCTTGATCTCTGTGGCTCTTTGCTGCTCTCGCGCCTGTACATCCACGTCTCTTGCACTGGGGAATCCAGAACTGGACACAACACTCCAAATGGGTCTCACCAGTGCTGATGGGCAGACTTTCCTCTCCTGAACAGCTGTGATACTCCTAGCAATGTTGCCTTTGCTGCGAGGGCACCTCACTGGCTTGTGGTCACCTTGGTGTCCATCAGCATGTCCTGATCCTTTTCAACACAGATGCTTTCCAGCCTGTTGTTCCCCAACATGGTACACAAGGATACTCCTCCCCATGAGCAGACTTCCCATTTTCCCTTACTTGAAATTAATGAGAATCTTGTTTGATCACTTCTCCAGATTGTCAATGTTCCCTCTGTCTGATGGAACAACCATCCGGTCTATCGACTGCTTCTACCAGTTCTGTTTCATCTGCCTGTCATACACAGGTTCAGAAATGCTCCTTAGTGTAACAAAACCCTTATCATTAGCCTCAACAGCAGAAAACCTGGGTGCAGTTCCCTGTCTTGTCCCAAACCAGGATAATATAGGAGAGGATACTCATTGATCAAAACTGTCTGAAGAGAAATGGGAAATGGTCCCAGATCTTGCAGTTTAACCACAGCCTTTAGCTGTAACGCTCTCCATATATGAGCACAATTCTCACTGAGTTTCACAGCAGCTGCCCCTGAGGCTGTTTGGGCCTGTGGTGTGTTTTGGTCCTGCAGTACAATAGGTAGGAGGAAGAATGTGTGCAGTGGAAGGAGTTGCTGTTACAGCTGTGAGGCAAAGAGCCCTTCAAAGTGTTACCCTGCTAAAGAGATCCCCCTTCTCCAGCCTATTAGTCAAAACAACTGCTCTGTGTCAAAGCAGCGCAAATACTTTTAGCCAAAAAGCTTTTCTAGCTGCTGTTTTGCTGGGCCCTTTTGGCCCTGCCTGATTGCTGTCCCCACACAAAGGGTTAGTGCAGTATGTGCCTTCATAAATTCCACTGTTGGGTTTCTATTGTCCCTTTGTTCTTTGTTGCCAAGGAAGCCAAATATTATTTCTGTCCTTGAAAGAAGTTGCAAATATGGGGAATGGCCTCAGTGAGAGGTGGGGAGAAATGGGACCTTGTGGAAAAATGCCTTTTGTGTTCCCTCTTATTGGCTCTGTAGAGATGATTGTGGTGATGTAGTGGAATGGGGCTGTTCTGTCTTTTCTCTGCTAGTCAGCTGTCTTTATTATTATTATTAACTTATATTCCAGACTAAGCAGTTCCCTCTCTTTATGTAGCCTTTCATCCCTTTTGTCATGTCTTGAAGTGCTACTGAGTGCTCTTGGATAAAAATCAGTATACCTTTATATATTTTTATCCCCAGGCTTTCTGTAACCCCTGTTACTTCACATTCTCAGGTCCTTATTTTTTTTCCTGGCCTTCCCATGGATATAGAAATGGGATCATCTTCAACTGATAACTGGGAAACCGAGATGCAGATGACACTGATGCCAGGTGAGGTGTGCTGGGAATTCTTCTCTGTCCCTTCAGCTGCAGACTGAGGTGTCCATTCTTGATTATAGAATCATGGAATGGTTTGGGTTGGAAGAGACCTTAAAGATCATCCAGTTCCAACTTCCCTGCCATGTGCAGGGACGCCTTCCACTAGACCAGGTTGCTCAGAGCCCCATCCAAAGTGTCCTTGAACATTTTCAGGGATGAGACATCAACAGCTTCTCACCAAAACCTGTTCCAGTGCCTCACCACCTCCACAGTAAAGAATTTCTTCCTCATATCTAATCTAACCCTGCCCACCTTCAGCTTAAATTCACTGATGGCAACAGGGAGGAGGTAGAAACTCTCTGAATGCCCTTTTGGTCCTGAGGAACTAAATTCGTATGGTTAAACTTTTATATTAGTAAACTAAACAGCATCAGGGGGATGTGCTGACCATTGCAACACAATCATTTTGTCCAGAGTTTTGCACACACAGGGTCACCATTCGGACCTGCACTGACTAGCAAGTTCCTGGCTGTTGTCAGGGCATGGCTCAGGGGAGAGTGCAGGCTACTCAAATAGACAACTTCACTTGTTTTGGGGACAAGGAGAAGAATGTTGTCATTTTAGCTTATCAGTCAAGCTAGTGGTGTTTTGTCCTTCTCCCTCGGGGCTATGGATTGAGTTGGGATATGTTTTATTTATTTACATAAATGGAGTTTTTATTTTGTTTTTGTGTGGGAAACACTTTAGGGTAATTTAAGGTTCTAAAGACGAAAGTTACAGTGGCAGCAAAACTTTAGGAATAGCAGGGACTGAAGAACAACAGAGTCTATCCAAAGACTATGTTCTAGTACAACAGCCATAAACAAAAATCATGTTTTGAGCTCATTAGATTGGGCTTCCTCAGCAGAGAGGGGTAAACCAGTTTCAGATATGGTTTGTCTGACCTCTACTCCTTTTCACAGTTCAACATCTACTTTGGAATAATATGTTTCACACCTCATAGTGCTTTCTTCTTTCTGCTGACTTCATAGAGAGAGCTCAACTGGCAGCTAAACCCCACATATGGTGGGCTGTAAGGGGCAGTCTTCTAAATGGAAGTTTTCCTCCATACTGTGGCTTTGCCCAGCTAGGAAGCAAAGTCACCTTCCCATAGATGCAAGAAAAAGAAAAAAATCTGAGGACAGCAATCTAATAGGTCTAGATAATGAAGCCTAAACTAGGACAAATTAATTTAGCCTTTAATTTTTAAAGCCCCAACAAGAACACCACAAGTTCTGTGGTCAAGTGGTGTGATTCTTCAGCAAAGATGAAACTGCAGTTAAATTGGTGAGATAGTTTGAGACAGGCAAGGCTTTTCACCAGGAAGGTATAGCTTGTTTAACAAGTGGAAAGGAAGCCCTGCATTAATGATCTTCAGCCCAAGGTGCAGAGATCATCCTGCACTTACTCCCAATCTCTAATTTCTTGTCCTTTCCTGCAATGTCTTTTCCAGGAGCAGTATGTGGTAAATTGAGGTTAGTTGGCTCCAAGGTGGCTGCTCAGCCTGACAGCTCGAACTGGTAATGCTCAGGATGCCTGTCTTTTGTTACTATTTTTTATATCAAACAATAAAAGAGCAATTTACCTCTGAAATCATCATTCCTCCTACCCTGACAACATTTACTGTGGCTTAAAGTTGTCCAGTTGCTGGTGAATAATAAATTCCCTCTTGGCTGAAGTCAATGGCTTAAACAGAAGATGCTGATCTGGCAGTTTTTCCTGGTTGTGGCAGATACAACACATTGCTTGTTCTGTTAAGGCAATGTTTGAGGGTTTTAGTCAAGTCATCAGACACAGAGCATATCAGAAATTAGGGTAGACTTATGAAAACCTACTTTTTTTTTTTTTTTCCCTTTCTATTTTCACAGCCAGCCTGAGCTTCCTTTTTTTTCCCAGATAATTTTATCTCTGGGTAACACAGTGCTTTCTGCAAGCAGGTATGATTTGGAACTTCATCACATGGGGACATAAAGAGATGTCGCTTAAGAAAGGATATTCCTGCTCAAAATCTTTATCTTTCTCCTTTCTACTATTTTGAGGTTGCTCTTTGTTCCTCCAGTTTCAAGTGACTCCACAATGCTTCCAGCTGATTCTTGATGGTAGGATAAGCTCCTGGGACTCCAATTCTAATTGACAAATGAGAAAGAGAGTTTTTTTAATATGTCTACTATAGCCTGCATGTCCTTTAGTTTTTTCTTTTTAATTTCCTTCTTTTTCCCCTACTCTGCTTTATCCTTTCACTGTTTAGCCTTTTCTATCTTGTCTTCAGACGCTCCTCATCTCCTTTCCTCTCTTGGGGTTCATAAAGCTGCCAAGGCCTGGCCAAAGCAAAGAGAAATATGTGTTTCACAGGCGAAGGTCATGTGGAGGGCAGCACCACAGTTCTTATTGCAGGTTCTGGGGAAAAGGATGCAAGTTTATTTCGGAGCTGCTACTTTCATTAAATTTGACAAATTGAGCCTGAATAAGAGTAAATAAATAAAGTATGGAATGTAAAGCAGAAGGAAAAGGGAGATGGTAAAATCACAGTGCTGGAAATCACCTTTTGCTTAAGTTTTGAATTTTCTTGGGACATGATTTCTGGGAGAATAAAACACAAGGTCTCTAGTCTAGAGGGAAATCACAAGTGTGGGTTCTCTGCAGTGTCTCAGCAGAGCTCATGCTGTAAGTCTGTGAGCAGCAGCTGCCCTTCTCACCACAGGTAGGAATTTCTCATTGCCCTTCCTCCCCCGCCCCCCAAGGTTTCCTTCTTCTTCACTGGAAAAATTGCTGGGTGGCAAAGCAACCCAGAGTGATTTGAACTCCTTGTGCATGGAGATTTACCTATCCCCTACCCTCATTACACAGCATCAAATGAGGGAGCCCTCAAATTTCACGGTTTCCAGTGCAAAAATCTTTTAATAAAAATGACCATTGGAGCAATGAAGTGCTTGTTAAAATTAGTGAGGTAGACCACAGCCTGATGGGAAGCATTTTCCTGTAGGAAAGCTCTTCACTGCCAAGTTGGTATTTGCATGTGTAAGTCACGCTGTATTATTTCATGCAAGGTAACAGGATTTCAGATTTGCTCTCCAGGATCACAGGAGTTGTTCCACATTTTCACCTGCCACTTGAAATCTGCAGTTTTCAGGGATGTGTGGTCACTCTGGGAGCCCCAGAGCTGGCTCCTGGCGCTGTATGGAAAGCACTCAAATCTGCTTGTCATGGTTGTAGCAGCAGCTCCTGTGGGGTCATGCCTTTTGCCTTTCCTCCTGCCATTTGCTCTAGTCTAAATAAAACTGCCATCTCTCTGTACTTTTAGTCCTGCCAGAAAAATATCTTGTGAATGGGAAGAAATCTGTTTATTTAGTGTAGGTATCTTTTAGCCCTTGTCCGATTGTCAGGGCTTAATTCTTGATTTGCTAAAAGAATTGGTCAGTGCACATGAAGCCTTTCCTGTCACTTGTGTGGTCAAATAACCACTTTCTTTGTACCAGGGCGATATGCTATGCAAAAAGTTTCTTTTCATTTGAGTGGTAACAGGATCCTTCCCTGTGACTCCCAGTAAAGCTGCGGGCAAAGGCCAGGCTGCTTTTAGCCATGTGTTCTGCTCTAGCCCTGCTGAGGCTCATGGCTATAGCAAGGCTGATTTATAGTTCCCTTTCTGCATGTTTCCAGTACAGAAACAAACCCTTCCCTCCATGTTTGCAATGGTGAAAGTCTGTGTTTTGGTCAAATTGGGCCATTCCCAACCCTCCCAGGCTGGTGCTCTGTCACATTGTGTGGGGACATGAATGAGCTGTCACAGACCTTGCCAGAGATATACAGCAGCTGCTTTCATGACAGATGCTGAGTGTTTCCTACTTCCAGAGAAGATTTGGGACTGAATTTTCTTCATTTTATGATGAACTGGTAAGCCCTGGGCTTTCAAAATACTAGAGGAAAAAGCAGAAGGTGCGTTCATTGGTCATGAGGGCCTACCAGGAGGCTGCTGTTGGGCACTGTGCTCACCAGCACTGACTTCTCTGTGGGTGATAGGGCTAAGGGGGGCCCAGGAAGGGATCTGATGGAGATAAAGATGCCTTGCAGAGACTTAGAGGGTGCTTCTTCTCTGGGTGAGGAGAAAATGTGACAGTGATCATTTGCAGATGGACAACACAGGCCATGGAAGTGCAAATCCTGTTCTGTTCTGTTCTATTCTATTCTATTCTATTCTATTCTATTCTATTCTATTCTATTCTATTCTATTCTATTCTATTCTATTCTATTCTATTCTATTCTATTCTATCTCAGAGCATGTCCTGAGGGAGGTGCACGGATCCAGCTCCCGACTCCTTTTCCTGTTACACAAGAACTGGTTAATCACGTGGGTAACGCATGAGTAAGCTGGTCCGTGGCCCTTGAGAAATGGCACAAATTTTATTTCAGAAATTCTAATGACTGGACCAGAAGGTGAAGAACAGCTGTCAGTCTCTTGCCCAAAGACCCAGAGATGCTTATAGGAACGGCTGAGTGTAGGGACAGATCCTGTTTGAGCTCTTGAACTTCACTGCAGGCAGTGCTGCTTTCTGCTGCAGCAGGAAGGGGCCAAGCTTTGGGGTTGTTTTTTCTTAGCTAGGTTCTTTCCCTTTGCATCTCATGTTTGTAATTATGTTGGTTTTCAAGGGCAAATTTGTTTTCCGTAAGAATTTTCACCAGAAGGGATGTGATCAAGCCGATGGGATCACTTTATTGTGAAAGTGCAAGTCCAAATGAACATCAGTGAGATTTGCCTACATAAGAAAAGGTGCACTGGTAGTTATGCATATACTGTAGAAAATTATATGGGTGTCATCATGGCAGCCTTATTATATCATTGTAGTTTTGCTGTTAAAATCTCTTGATATAAGCCACCTAGAGAGAAAACTGTCCTTTGAAAAAAATAAGCCTTAATTTAGAAGAGCTACGTGACCCTGGTGTTGTGAGCACTTTATCGCTACTTAGAATGCAATGGCAAGGCCAGAGTGAGCAGTCCTGTGATTTATGTGTGAGATGACTGTGTTTTGGAAAGGACTGGGTGGAGAGCCAAGGAGAAAGAGCCAATTGATGCTGCTTAGGAAGTATCACCCGTGCAGTTCCTTCAGCTATAAAGTGATGACCTTAACACTTACTGCAGCTGTATCTCCAGAATGAAATAGTGCCCAGCTTGTCACAGAGCGTGGAATTGACCTTTAGGGGCTGTTAGAAAGATACTCTAAATCTCTCTCAGAATTACAGCTCTCATTCTCTGAGTGCTGAACAAATCCCATAAAGCTTCCTAAGGCGACCTGGTAATTATCTGTAGGTTATGCTATAAGATATATTTTATAAATATGATTGTGCTATGTGCAGTATAGTTTATATGATTGATACATAATACATACTAATGCATGCTAAATTATACTTTTTTTCCTATCAAAGTAAGACATTAATATTTATAATGCTGTAACTCTAACATATTAATTACATAATGTATTAATATTTATAATGCTATAACGCCATTTTAACAAAGCGTTCTAAGAAATTTAGCACTGCAAAACATGAACTCCACAGTTATTGTGGGCTTCAGTCTTCTTCTTCAACTTGAATTACCTAAAATATTCTGCAAGGTTGCTTGGTTGTTTTTTTTTAACACACACATGTATGTATATGTCTCCATATAAATATATAATATATATGAATAGAATAGAATCAGAGAATAGAATATGCTGGTTTGGAAGGGATAAATCAGGATCATTGAGTCCAACTCCTGACCCTACACAGGACACCCCAAGAATCATACTGTGTGCCTGAGACCGTTGTCCAAATGCTTCTTGGACTTGCATATGTACACACAGAGGGAATTTTTAGTGGGAAGTCTTAGGAGCTGCCAAATCTGGCAGCCTGATAGAGGTAGGGCAGTAACAGCCCTGTGTCCCCAGGTGTGGGCAGCTGGGATGCTGAGCTTCTATTCCTGGTAGTGCGAGTCTGCCAGGCCACACAGATCAAAGGTAGAAACACTTGGGATTCACACAAACACAAACAGCACCAGTGGCCTCATCCTGCTCCCCTCTCCAGCTGAGCAGGATGAAAGCCTGTTAGCAGAAAATATGCACACATACAGTCATTGTGGATCCTTAGACAGCCCATGCAGCAGCTGGCACAGGTGTCTCTCATCCTTAGGCCCCTCACACACAGTTGTGTGTGTGCAGATGGGTCTCTCAGGTGACTCCCTGACGCCTGGTCTTCCCTGGCCTGAACCTCCTGGCCTCTCCTGTTGACAATTTACAGCCTCTCTGGTCTCTCCAGTACTTGACCCAGACTTTTGACTTCTTTCATACCTGGCTTCCAAAACTTTTATTCTCCTTGCCAGCTAGTCCATCTTGATAGTAACTGGTGATCACAGATGGATGGACCTACACGCTGCACACCCTCACTTGCTCTGGTGGCAGGACACAGGCATGGACCCTCTGCCCTGTGGTCCAAGTGTGGCTGCTGTCACCCCCCTACATGCACATGCACACAGATCGTTGGATGAGGCTTTTATCTGAAATAAGGGAGCAGGAATAAGTAGCTGGAGAGAGGGTGGCAAGTTGGCAAAGTCCCGGTGCAGTGCCTTCCAGCCAAAGTCTCTGTGCTGTCAAATTTCCTTCAACATCATGACTGCCTGTGACCATACAGGTAGTGAAACAATTGTTTTTTAAAAATTCCTTAAATCCAAAGGAAGTGAAGGGTCAGCCACTTGAATTACAGGTCATGATACTGGCACATGATTATAAGAAAAAAAAAAATGGAGGGAGTCCAGGGGAGGGCCAGTAGGATAGTTTGGGGCTGAAGCACATGGTGGGGGTCTCTGTCCTTGGCAGCCCTTGTTTAGGGCTGAACATAGTTCTGAGCAGCTTGATCTCACTTTAATACTGGTTCTACTTTGAGCAGCAGTTTGGGCTAGGTGACCTGAAGGATGCCTTTCTGGGATAAATATTCCCTCACTCTAGAAAAACATTAAAAAAAAAAAATTTTTTTTCAAACTGTTCATTTCTCTCTTCAAAATGTGGAAGATTAGAAAAAAGCACAAACCTCCATAGCCATAAGGGCTTTTAAAACTTGTTTTAAAGAAATGTAAGTTCTCAAGAAACCGTGGATTTATGGGACATTTGAAGAAAATCATCTAAGATGATGTTCAAACAGCAAAAAAGATTTTTCTATCTAATTTTTAGACCCATTGTTAAAAGTTATAGACCCCAAATACTTGCAGTTCAAGTTGCTTATTAAATTCTCTAGAGTGATTCCAACAGTTTGTGGAAAGGTTGAAGTGTTTTATTAAATTCTGTAGGAGTTTACAGTTAGGGAATTTAAGGGATTAATTAACAATAATCCTCACTAGTATCTGTGTAATATTCAAGCCTGCAGAGTTGAAAATGACCATAATTCATTCCTGTCACCCCTAGCCTTCACCAATCTAATTTCCAGTACCTTCTCATCCTTACACAAACCCAGGAGACCTATGAAATACTGCTCAGCACTTACAAAACCTTACCTTGTTTAGCCTTGAAATGCTGGCAGTCAGCTGCAGTTCTAAACACCCTCTTGTTTTAAAGCCATTTTTATGAGTTAACATTGGATGCTGTTTGGAACCCTAACTGTGGTACAGAAGATCAGACAGTAGGCAAGGAACTGTTAATTTAAAATAAGAATATTTTTCCTAAATATGCTTACAACATAAATTTAAGTTTATTCAGAGCTGTACTGTGTCTGAAAGGTGAAAGTGTTGGGGAGTAGCTGATGTGAAAGCAAATCTCTCTGTAGAAGGTTTGTAATAGCAAGTTTTAATCTCCTGTACTAGTAACAAAGCAAAACAAACCCTACTTGTCCCTACTAGGCTGCTCTGTGATTTGAGAGAGCTGCTTTTACTGCTGCAACCACAGGATTATCAGTAATGCCTGGTATGAAATGCATTCATTGAGTTCCCTGCTCTGGCTTCAAGCCTTGCCTGGGGTCACATTTCAGCCCTGCTGGCCCATCCTCGTGGCATGTCACTCGATTCCACTGGCTTAGCACTGTTGCTGCGAGATGTTACGAGTATCAGTGCCCTGCATATAAAGAATAAGCTGAAATTCTCCACCTACCTGAAAACCAGTGTGTTTTAGGGGTAGTCTGAGCTCCAGAAAGGTATCCAATTAAGGTCTTGCCTGGCAAAAAGTTCTGTTTCACATTCAGTGTCTCTAAAACATCTGCAAGGAAGCTGAGGAAACTAGAAGAAAATAGCAGGAGACACTGAAAAAAAAAACATGGATCTGGAAAATAAGAGGATTAAAAATAAAAGAATCTGTGTCAGCCAGCAACAAGGGAATACTTTATTGACTAGCACAGTTAATTACAGTGACTTCATGTGTTTCAAATAATGGAAAATAGCTTATTTCTAAGTATAATGTCCTTTTTTTCATGAGGTTGATCTCTATGATATGTATACACTTCTGTATTTTTAACCACAAGAGCTCAAAATAGGATATTTTAAGAAGACATTACAATAGCTTGGGTATAGCTTGATGCAGATGCTAATGAGGCTCTGGCTTTAATTATATGTAGTAGTTCATCAACCATTAGAATTCTTTGAGTTTTCTTGTAATTTATTAGAAGTTTTGGACTATACCCAAGCTGTAAAAAGAGTTGGTTTTATTGTGATTGTGATTGTCTCTATTTTTCCAGCACATTCCCACAGAGATGTTTCCTGGGGAAGATGACATTTGTGTTCTGATGGTTGGTGAGCTGGTCTGTTCGATGAGCCTTAACAAGCGAAACTAGAACTGTTTATACTGGAAACAGGAGAGGAGGACTTACTGGTTTTAGACAACCAGTACGGTTTATGGTTAGACAGGATATATGGATGAGTGTTTGTGTGCTCTACTATTATCATAGACTTTTAGAATCACAGACCTTAAAGATTGTCTCATTTCAACCCCCCTGCCCTGAGCAGGGACACTTTCCACTAGACCAGGTTGCTCAGTGTCCAGGATGCTCCAGGGATGTGGCATCTACAACCTCTCTGGGAAACCTGTTCCAGTGCCTCACCACCCTCACAGTAAAGAATTTCTTCTAAGAGGGGACTCTTTTAGTTTAAAGCCATTCTCCCTTGTCCCATCACTACATGCCCTTGTGAAATGCCACTCTCCAGCCTCCTTGTAAGCCCCCTTTACATACTGGAAGGTGTATTATCCTACTTCTGAATGGGGTGGACTGTCTTATACCATCTGTGCGTTTGTGAACCACTCCGTCTGCTGCTTTGGTTTCAAAAAGGTAGGGCTGTAGCTCCATGGAAGTAAATAAAGGATGGTGTTTATATTTACAGTTCCTGTAAAATGATGGCATTCTGTATGAAGCTGCTATGTTCCTCTGCCTTGCCTATGTGTTAAAGTTTAGAACTGACTGTTGGATGAGAACTGAGCAACAGTTTCCTGTAGAGGCAATGGTTCAAATCATTCTTGGGAGCCGACATTGCCAGGAGGGATAAAGTTACAGTCAGCATTAAGCATTGTGTTTGGTGACTAGTGAAGAATAATTGCTGATGACTGATAGGAGGCAAACTCTGCACTTTGGAAAAATAAATTGCAAGTGGTGTTTGAAAGGAACATTTCCTTCTTGTTAGAGGGAAAAATGATCTATCATTTTTGTGATGTGTTTCTTTTGGCTGTTTATTCTGTCCTCAGAGTGCAAATCCCTGCTTTGGTAGTGATACTGGTCTTCTGAATCAAGTAGATGTTTAGCTCTTGAGTCCTATACATTGATTTAATTTGGGAGTAAGAAAGTCTACCAACAAAGATTCCACTTTCTTGACACAATCCTTAAAAAAAAGAGAAGTGCTAAACCCAAAACATTTTGTAATTGCTTTTGTTATCCCAGGTTTTCAAAATGTGTAGCATTTGGCAAAGTTTTGGTGAGCTTAATGTATTAGATTTGTTTTATGCTTTTACCATATTTTAAAATGAAATACATGTTTTTAAAGAAAAGCTCAAATTACTACTTGCTTTAATAAGATTGCCTTCCCTAGACTGGCAGATTAGTGAACAAACAAAAAAATTTCTAATAAAATAATGAGAATTTGTGCCACTTCCATTCCACGATGAACCATGACAATAAAGGGTGCATTTGTCTGTAGAAGTACAGATGGGATCTTAGAATCATAGAATATTTTTCTCAAATAATCCCTTGCCTTCAGGCCATAGACCTGACAATGGTGATTTCACATTCCAGAATTTATGGATGAAGAAAGGAATCTTTAAACCCAGCCTGTCTTATCTTTGTTTGGAGCAGACACTTGTAAGACTGCAGCTTATATCCCAGACAATGATGCAGAGACATAAACTTGAGTGGGAATGATGACGTCATTTGATAAAACCTTTATCATCTCAGTTTCTTGACTGACGTATTCTGTGGCCTATAAGTAGCTACTGGTGATCTGCTGTATCATTTAACTAAACTAAAATAAGTTCTTGCAGCCATCCAAGAGACTTTTTCATGCTTGCCAGGAAAGAGTCAAAGAGCTTTGTAAGCTCTTCCTTGTGTACTTAGGGAGTGCTTCTTACCCTGGTGTACAAGTGCCAATAAAGTCCTCAAGCACCTGCCATGGCTACATGCTTATGCATTTCATTCACCAAAGAGCATCCCAGTAATTCCTCCCCTGGTACTGCATGTAATGGTACAAAAGGTCACTTGGAGACTTGTTACCGAAAATTCAACAAGGGTCCTGAAAATAATTTGGATTTTGGGTTACTGAACTGTGAATCAGGGGGTAATGAAATGCCAAGGCATTCAAAAGAACTACCAATGATATAGTACAAATCTGACACAGAAAGGGAAACAAAAAAAGGATTAATTCTCTACAGCCACTTCCTTCTGCTCTTTGAAGAACATCATCTCCTCTCTGACCATGCCCATGTCTAATCCAGTATCTTCTCTCTGACAGTGGTCAGTGCCAGATGTTTCCGACATTGTGCTTTGTTTATTATTAGTCAGTCACCATCAAAGCATTCAATCCCTTCAATATCTTGAGCTTGAATGAACTCAAGTTGTTTTGAGATTGCTGATGGAAGACGAAAGGAAGGAGCTGTTTCAGCAAGTGATGTACATTAATTGCAGGGGTTGGAACCTTCTCTGATTCTGACTTGGCAATATGAAAGGCATGCCCTAGGATGGTTGTTCTGACAGAGTAATTGAATATTCAAAGGAACCAGTAGAGTCTTGACTGTACTTTGTTTGTATTTCTTTGGCTCCCTAATAGGTCAGCCTCAGGGAAAAGTCCTAATGCGCTGGAGTAACAGCGTGGAAAGTGGGTTTTAATGTTTTGTGTTATATTCTGAATCTGTAGTTTGCTTTTCCTGATGCCCATCTTGTATAGTTGCCTTACTTTTGAGGGAGAAGAGCTGATCTAAGTTCAGGACTCGGTGTGCAGCATCCCACAGAGCATGTATTCTACTGACTGGGAAAGGAAATCCACCCCAGTAGTTCATTTTATCCCAGAGTGCTTCCTTGGACAAGTGAGATAAAGGTACTAAATTAAATAGTGCTCTTTCCTGATCTGATGCAGTCCTGTCACTTACTCTAATTATCTGGGCTGTGCCTCAGCCTTTTCCTTATGAGCAAATGCTGCCCTGAGGACTTAGAATTTAATATGCTGATTTGAGTAAATATTTATTTGGCACAGACCTCGAGGTGCTGCAGCAACAGAACTGCTAAATAAGAACTACTGGCCAAAATTTAAAGAAATCAGAGAACCCAGCCCTCACAGTGGCAGATTGGATGCTGAAGCTAAATTACTGTGTGTTGGTTATCTATCTCTAAGAACAGCGATTATACTTGTTTTAGAAACCTTGAAATTTGCTAAGGCAAGTGTTGTCTCACAAAACTCCTGAGCTAGCTTTCAGTGTTGGTATGGAAGTATAGCTACTGCCAGTAAAAACTCTGGATATAGGTCATACTATTTTGAAGAGTAAGAGGAAGTTGCTGGATATGGCTTTAGAGACAGAGAAGAAACACCAGGAGCGTTTAACTTAGTGGGGAAAATATACCCTACAGGTGTGTCTACAAGGATAGCTAGAGCTGATGTGGGAATGATTCTGAGCAGGTCACGTGAATCTTTTAAATGTCTTGGGAGGCAGGATGGTGAGTGTGAGGAAGTAGGAATGCACAGTAACTCATACCACGCTGGGTCCTCAGTGTAGCCAAGATGTTGAGAGTCTGGAGAGAGTGTCTTTGGCTGCCAGGAAGGCAAGGGCACTGGAACATGTGATAAACAATGACAAAATGAGGGATCTGGTCTGTTCATCTAGAAGTAAAGAATAAGGAGAGGGAGTTCTAATTGCTGTTGTATAGATGAAATGGAACCAGTCTTCTCCCTGAAAGGTACCAAAGGGTACAAAAATGCACCAGTGAAAGAACAGAGAGAACAACAACAAAAAAAGTCATAGCATGGAAATTCCAATTGCATGGAATGAAAAAAAAATTTCACTGGGGAAGTTGTTAAGCATTGGCACAGTTTGCTCAGAGAGGTTGTAGAGGCCCCGCTCTTGGGTATATTCAGAACTGGACAAGGCCTTGGGAAACCTAGACTAAGCTGGTCCTGCTTTGAACAGAAGGCTGGACTACATGACTTTGCAGAGGTACCAACCTGAGTTATTCTGTGATTATGGGCCATCAAGAGAATCGTCATAATTTAAAAAAAAAAAAAAAGTCTCAGGTTCTTTTTTAGAAATTCATCCAGGGATTACTTGCTTCCTCTTAATGGTTTTGCTTTTTCTCTGTACTCTGCCTCTTAGGATAAGAGTTTACCAGCAACCATCCCACAATGCCATGTCTTTGTCTTCCTCTACAGGTTCCATTTCCTCTAGATCTTTACTTAATGTAAAACAGTAATTAATCCCACTCTTCTTATTCCTTGTTTCTTTTAGACGAACAGACTAACCCTTAGTTTCTCATTATTTGTCATATCCTCTACAGAGGAAGAGCAAGATAGGGACAGGGTATTGTGGAGTGGCTGCTGATAGGCTTGTGTTGGTGGCCAGTGGTGGGAAGGGGACTTTCAAACCAATTGCAGAGAGAACTGCAGGGTTGAATGGGACTGTGGCTGACAGTGACATTGGACACACTGTAGTGTGCCCTCCACAGATATCTCCAGATCAGCAACACAGTGCTTTCCCCTCATGCCTGAGTGTGGCAAAGTCAGACTTGTTTGGGAGTTTCCATGGCAACCTGACAGCAATCAGCCCTTCTGACTCAAGTGTAATTTTAACGAGACTTTGTCCCCCCTGCTTTATTCTTGTCAACAGCTTTATTACTGTGGATAACATAATCCTCTAAGAAACAAGGAGAGATTTAGTTCCGCATACTGTGTTCCTTCTAAAAAGATTGAAACTTTGCAAAACTGAAGAGAAAGCAAAGCTTCAGTGTCAAAGGCCTAGAACAGAAGGTGCAGCCAGAAGAATTTAAATGGTATATTGTGAAAGGAGATCAAAGATGTGACTGGTGTGCCAGGATGGAATGTGGCTCTGGATCTGGGCCTTTCTTGCCCATGATCTTAATTTTATGGGAAAAGTGAGGTTGGAAGGGATTTCAGTTCTCTAGTTTAATCTCTGGCTCTAGAATGTCAAACCAGGTTACTCAGGGCTTTGTCCAGTAAGATCCTGAAAACCCCCAAGAGTGTAGATTGCACAGCTTCTCTGGACAACCTGCTCCACTGCTTGACTGCCCTCACAGTGAAGATGCTGCTCCATATATGTACTCTGAAACTGTCTTCTTGTATTGTGCCATTGTAAATAAGTTGTATGATGGGACTAAGAGTTTGGAGTACCCAAACATTGCTTCCAGTAAGGAACTGTATCATGGTTGAAGGTCAAATCATCAAGCCTCCCTAATCTCCCTGTCACTGTGTCTTTGCATGTATGTAAGGTGAGTAATAAAATCTGTGTCCCTCACTGCCTGGTAGTTTTGTCTTTGTTAGACTACATTGCTGTAAATCACCTCAGTATTAACTACCTTTCATTAATGATGTTTTTTTGTCATGGTTTTTGCAGGTTACATATCACAGGTACTAAGGAACTACACTGACCATGCCTGCGATGGAGAATACATCTCCCTGAGGTGTCCTCACAGAACCACCATCAGCATCCAGTCCTCTTTTTATGGTCGAATTGTCCCAAGCCATCAGATGTGTCCTTCTCGCTATCCCCACTCCTATGCAACTTTAATTAAAGAAGATGTTGCCTGTTCAGTTGGCACTTCCCTTCAGGTACTGCATGTTAAGATGCATCTGTTCATTTAGGATTTCTTCTTTCCTTGGCCAAGCAGCAGCTCTCTGTGCTGGTGTTACACTGCCCTGTGTTAAGCAGGGCTGCCCAGCACAGGAGCTCTGACATCTCACACTGCTTAGTGGATAATTCATCTTTGTAGTTTAGACAGGACTGAATTAGATTTTGCTGATGAATTTCTTAGTTTTCCTGCATATCTACTCAGTAACAGTTCAGGAATGTGGCTGAAAAAGCATTACACTGCAAGACTACATCATGTTTTACTGAGTTTAAAGATTATTATTTTTATAGGTTTCCTTCCCAATGATTAGCTTTTTCAACACATTCAGAAATTGCTGTGGCACTCTTTTTGCTTCAGATCCTATTTCAAGAGGCTTTTGCTTTGGTAACTTGAAACCCAGAGAGAATCCTTGGCTTTACTTCATATGACTCATCTGGCTCTTAGGCCACTGTAAGTGATCATACATCACTTAAGCTTGTAACATCCCCTCGTAGTTAATCAGCTCTGACCATTTGTGTAGGGAATGTTGTCTCCATGTATCCTCCCAAGAGCACATGTGACGTCAGGAAATCAAAGGATTATTTGGAAGGTGCCAATGTTACTCAACTGTCAGTAGGAACAACTAAAATTAGAAACATGAGTTGGCTGATGTTGTTGAGATGAGTGGGGTCTGCTCATGGGTGTTGAAGTAAGCACAAGTCTTTCCAAGTGCGGGATTTGGGACTGTGAAAATTTTTGGGCAAAGATCTCAAGCATCCATTGTGTTTATGGCTATGAATCAATAGTAACTCATAATAAAAATTTATGGTAGACTAGATTAAGGAACCTACAGGGCTAGTGAATAATTTCTTTTATAATCTGGCTAAAGGCCAGACTTTCCCACATCACTTCTCACTCCTGCATCCAGGGTTTCGAAGAGACATTTACAGCATTTTTTTAAACGCTGATGTGAGTGCTTTGGTTTCCAAACATCCCTGGTAAGTTCTCAAGAATTTGTACAAGGTTGGCTGTGGTGTAACCCTTAAGGTGACAGATTTGTAGTTACCTTCCTGTCACTTGCACTGCACAGAAAATGACTGAGCTGTAGTGTGGGAGAACATGCTGCTTTATCAGATTTCCCAGATACTGTATCGAAAGTCCATTATACAACAGACACAAGGCAGTTGTGTTGTTTGGGATGGGAGAAAATGGACTGAAAACTTTGGCAGAGGCTAGCCTTCCCTTCTTTCTTTTATTGATTTACTGAAAAATTTACTTGCAACGTTTCATTTACCAGGGTGATTGATGGCTTTGAGCATCGCCTCAACCCTTGTGGGAGAGTGGCCCACTTAAGGCATCTGGAAGAACTTGAGAATAGGGAAGATATTTCCCTAGGCTATCCATGCCATGATTTTATGAGTAGGAGGGATTTAAAAGAAATCCTTACCTGCCTGGCTTGGCTCTTTATGTCCTTAGAGCTGTTACCCATTAGCTTTACTTCCAGAACTTATGCTGCTTGCAGTTCCTGTTCCCTATTTATCTGAGCAAGAATTGTGTTCCCTGTAGGTAGCCTTGCAGCAGGTCCCTTGTACAGTGCGATTGTTACATGACTGAGACCAAACAGTGTTATTAACTTATTTTTGGTGACGAAGTTGTGCTAAAAAAGTAGCTAAAATTCTCTGTTCTCTCACAGATTTCTTGGGGGACCTCGGATGAGTTCCTGAATCTCTTTAGAGTGGCCTCAGCTGTGGCTTTGATACCTCAACGTGCTGTGCTTGCACAGAGTAGGGTGATTTCAAATGCCAGAGACAAATCTCATCTTCTTTCTCAGTCCTGAGGGGAGTGGGTTGAGGCCTCGCTGAAGGGTAAGCCAGGAACTCCACAAGCTGAATGGCAAACTGCCTGCAGCTTGCTGGTAGGAAATGCATGTGTGTAGGAAAATTGGAAAGCTGTAGACAAGGAAATTGTGTGTATTTTTGTGGTTTTGCAACTCAGATATATGGCTGCTATAGGCAGGATCAATTGTGTGTGTATTCTGTTAGTCAGTAATTGAAAAAGGCAGCCAAACCAAACCTTTCAAAACTAAGTATATAAAAACACTGTGTCTAATCAAACCCATGACAGTATAAATTTGCTGCTTCTCTGGGGAGTGACCTGGAGGGAGTGTAAGGGGCATTTATTTATGCTGTTCCCTGCAAACACTAGCTGTGAGTAACAGTAAATTCTCATTTAGAAGCTCTTTCAACTGTAAATGTCCAGTTCAGATATTGTTTCTATGTTAAAAAGGAAAAAGAAAGAGTTGATTACTCTGAGACAACCACTACTAATCCAGTTTTATGTGGTTGGCTGCCAGGATTCCTTAATTCAGTCACTTGTTTTTGTTTGAAATGAAATACAGACCACCTGGGAGAGCGTGTCCAAGACATTAAGGCAGTGACCCCAAACTACACATTTCTCTTAC
Source organism: Empidonax traillii (assembly GCF_003031625.1). Lineage (NCBI taxonomy): Eukaryota > Metazoa > Chordata > Aves > Passeriformes > Tyrannidae > Empidonax > Empidonax traillii. Next base: position 157,853 of record NW_020956098.1, read on the forward strand.
TCTAACATCATAATGTCAGAGTCAGTGGGAGATTTCCAAATGCACAAAGAATTTGGACATTCACAGAATCATCACAGAACCATAGAATTGTTTTGGTTGGAAAGGACCTTAAAGTCACCTTGTTTGTAACCCCCTGCTGTGGGCAGACACACCTTCCACTAGACCAGGTTGCTCAAAGCCTCATTCAACCTGGACTTGAACTACTCTCAGCGATGGGCATCCATGGCTGGGCAATCTGTTCCAGTGCCTCACTGCCCCTGAGTAACGAATTTATTTCTAATACCTAACCTAAACCTGTCCTCTGTCAGTTTAAAGCCCTTCCCCCTTGTCCTATCACCACATCACCTTGTAGTCCCTCTCCAGTTCTATGGAAGTTCTTTTAAGTAGTGGAAGGGGCTCTAAGGTCTCCCTGGACCCTTCTCTCTGTCCAGCTGAACAGCCCCAACTCTCTCAGCCTGTCTTCACAGCAGAGGTTCTCCAGCCCTCTGAGAAAGCCCTGGGAGAGGTGCTTAATCTGCCGTGTTTCTGCTCCCCAGGAATTTATCAAAGATATTGTAGGCTAACTTGTCTTCATACAGACAGGTACTGAAAATTGCACTTCCAAGGTCAATGTTTTACTGAGTGATTTATTTCCCCAAGAGAAGCTGTGTTTGGAAAGTGCTCTGGAGCCACATCCTGCCTCTCCTCTCCTCCCAAATTACTAATCTAGGAAGGGAGTGTGGATGTGGCCTGTGCCCTGGGTCTCTTTCAACACTCTCCAGGACAACCAGTCCTCGCTGACAAGAATCACTAGTGCTGCTGATGTGGTATTTCCTTTTGTCCTTTAGATGAGATACAGGACACCTTTGCTGCCACCATCTCCCGCTGTCGCTCCCGCAGCCCTACAAAAGGGAGCAGATTCCTTGCATGCTGGAAGATGTGTTTGGATGTTACTGTTTCCAAAGAGGCTTTAATTTTCTCCAATTATTATAGATTAAGAGTAAAATACAAAGTAGAAGGGAACAATCCCAACTGCTCCAGCTTTCTTGGCAGGCCAAGGACAATGGCTCCCGACGTGCCCAGTTACAGGATATTGCATGGTCCCACTGATGTCACAGCCATAAGTGGCCTCAACAGAAATAAGAAAGGACCATTTCTCATGGCTTGAATGTCTGTAAAATAATAATGGTCAGGGGCAAAGGGGGAGGAGATTGATAGAAAGGAATAATAATGGTCATCATTACCACTAGGAGAAGAACCCGCTATTTGTCATATGGCATATTAGATCCTCACAGCTGATAGACTGTTTGAACAAGGAAAATTTCGGTCTCAGAAATGTCAGTGAATCAAAGAGCAGTTTGGGCAACTCTTTATCAGACTATAATAATTACTTTGCTGGAGTGTGGTGAACAGTGACCTCAAGGTCCAGAAGAGGTTACTGCAGTGCCGAGGTTGCTCTTAAAAATCACAGAACCAGTCGAGTTTCTTTCGAGAATCTTGCCCAGGCTGAAATAGAACTCTCTGGCAAGCAGCTCCCTCAGCTAATTATTTGCAAGTAGAGCTGTTGTATGCAGAGGTCATAGATAATCTCTAAATTGTCCTGTCTTTGAAATCTTTAGCTTGACTGAAACAGCTCATCAGAGCAGTGTGATTATGTCCTGCAGAAGTAGAGGCACTGGAGGCAGAGGTGGCCAGTGCAGCCTGTCTCCCTGATGAGGCAGGACTGCTCCCTGGGGTGTAAGCCTCCTAATGCTTTGTTTACTCTAAATTTAAACTTTCCAAGTCATAGGGCTTCCATCATTGCCCCTAGGACCCTACTTGACAGTGTAATGGCTTGCTCTCAATGATTTTTTTCCACTTTGTGTTTTAAGCTTTCCCTTTCTTTAATCCCATGACTTTTGGTTATGAATCCTTTGGATTTCTTCATCTTAGACCTCCTCTCCCTTTGAAGTTGACCCTGCATACAGATTAAGTTCCCTACTGTTAGGAAATGTAGGTAATGCTAATTAGGTGATATTTGTAATGCAGCTTTTATCAGGTCCTTCTGTTTCGTGAACAGGTTTTTGCTCTTTGGCTGTCTCTGGGCTCTTTCAAGGCCCTGCCAGAGGAGCTCTGGTGAATCCTACTGTTATGTTTTAACATCACAGCCCACGGCTGCCTGCTCTACTGGTGTTTACTACTCCCATAGCAGGGCTGGTGAGAGGGAGTGCGTGCTCACTTTTCAGCTCCTAATTTCACAGTCTGATGTGTTAAATGTGAGTCACCAAATGTGTGAGCAGAGTTCCCTCCTGCTGACACCACTGCGAGCATTGCAAGATCCATGGGAGAGTGATAAGAAATAGCAGAGTAATAAAACGTGCCACAGATCAACGATCAGGATTCAGGGCCTTTGATCTCTTCTTCAAGCGATGCACGGATGGAATGCGGGTAGTTTGGAAAAAGCTAAACTACTTTCTAGTGGAGCAGGCTGGGAAGATTGCTTGATGGAGCCCTAGGCAGTTAACCTGTACCTCATCAACATGGATTTCACTTCCTCATGTGGTCTGTCCTTCCTCGTTGCCGATCCTTGGAAAATCTTCTTCCATGGGCTTCAGTAATTTGTGTGAATGAATAAAGATGAACGCTCAGTCTTCAGATAATTGTAAACAGGACAGGTAAGTAAGTCTGCAACTTGAAAGCACTAAGTTTATAGTGTGTTTTAAAATATTACCAGTGTTCAGGGGTATATAAAAGAGTATAAAAATTCAAATGAATGGTGAAGCCATTATGAATGCATTGTGCTGTAAGAGAGAATTCAGGCTGCCTTGTTTGTTGTATTTACTTCCCTTTGCAAAACCCATAGAGGTGCACCAACATGTATTGGCGTAACTCCACCATAATGGCCATGCCTGGATTGAATTTGACCTAAAAATGCTCAAAATTACTGGTTTCTTCTTGCATAAGGTTCTTAGTACAAATCTCTGCCCATCTTCATTTGACTGCACACGGCTCTGATCCATTCATGCAGTTTGCTCTCTGAGTTACTCTCCTCAGCTACACACAATTTGGGCAATTATTTAGTAGGGTTCCTCTGTGTAATTTCGTGCATGACTGACATGCCCTGCAGTCATCCTTACGCTCCTTTGATGATGGAGGCTGTACAGAGAGCAGCCCTGTGGTAAAATCCTGGTTCCCATTGAGTTTCACCATTGGCTTCTTTGGGCCCAAAGTTTCACCCTGAGTGTATTAAATCTACGAACTGCTACAAGGGGCCAAGAACTGAGATAAGTTTAATTGCCTTGGGTGTTAAGCTCAGTTGTGGTTTATTTTAAGCATGCAGGGGAAGTGCTTCTTGAAGAGTGATTTGAAGAGACAGACTAAAAACGAGCACACCCCTGGGAATGGCTGAGGAAGGCCTTCTTGCAGAGCTCCAATCCAGTTCCAGGTTTAAATGGTTGTTATCTAATGAGCACAAGCAATTACTTGGCTAATGAGCACAACAAAATGAGCACGAGAAATGTGTTTCATCTGCAGTGGCCACTTGGAAGACACGATTTTGAGCTTGAGGCTGCCCTTGCTTTAAGACCTGGGTCACTGCAGTGAGATTAATCCAGGGCATAAATCACAGGGGCTAGATTAGTGTTTGTTTTACTTGAATACACATTTCTTGTTCTCTTATCTCCTCTAAATCTTGCAGCTTCGTAGCTCAGTCATGAACCAGGGAATGGAATGGGTTTAAACAACCACAACTTCCCTCCTGAGCACTGGCTGTCAGCCCTCAGGCCAGATTTACCACTGGAACTCAGTTATAAAATGGCACAATGCAATTAGTGTGTCTTCCCTCCCCTTTCATTCCAGACAGGAATTCCTCCTTCACCTTCTTGAGTTGGAGTGATTTTCATAATATAATCTAAACCAATGTGACTTTATTTGGCATTAGTCAGGGGTCTGCCAGACTTGGTGACAAAAGTAGCTGATGGTATATCCCAGTTAGGAATGGTTTTGTATGTCTGTTGTTATTCTGTGCAAGTTCAGATTGTTTGTGGCCTCTTTTTGTTTGGTTTTCTGGTTTTGTTTTCCCACCTTTACAGCTGACAGTGACAGCCAGAACAACAAGGCAAATGCAGAATGAATTCCCTACATTTTTCCAGCCATTAAGCAAAATCCATGTGAGCTCAAGATATCCCCTCACTACCAAGTGAACTCACAGCCTTCCTGGTGTCAGTCTAGCTGATCATCTGCAGATACTTCAGAAACAACATCTGACATCTTCCAGAGCTCTGACACTGCCTAGAAGTGTGAGTTTTGAGAGTAAGACCAGAAAGCCAAGGTCTTGGCTTGTAAGGATTCCTGTAAACACCAGAGCCACTGGACCTGCAGCAAACCCTACCTGTGGGGGATCATCTGGTCAGGCATGCTCTGTGTAGCTGCTGTATTTCACAGCACTGAAGAAGGTGCTGGTATATAACACATACTGATGAAAGCAGTGGGGAAGAATATTTCTGCGCATGGAAGGATAGGTTAAAATTAAACGTGCAAGTTTTTCAGTTACCATTAGGGCCGGTGTAACAACTTTGTTCCTTTTTTTTAACGTGCACAGTCAACCACTGCTAATTGTCTTTACATTCTTCCTAATGTATTTCACTGAGAATTGAACACATTTTTTGATTTAATTCATTATGGTTATATTTCATTATGCCTAAGACTTTACTCGTACAGTCTGTAAGAAATTAGAAATCTTAATGATTTTTTTATATTTTCAGGAAAATTGTTGCCCTGTGGGGGAGACATAATAGAATTATGTGAATGGAAAGGAAATATTGGTTTCTGTACCCCCGTGAAACTTCTTGGAGTCATGGCAATTGTCAAATTAAGTTGAAACTGTAGCTAAACACTAAAGCAAATTAGTAAAAGGTATATTCAGCCCCAAGAACACTTCACTTTTTTCTGTGGTCTCACAATAGCTTAGATGACTTTTGCTCCTTAGTTTAATTACAGATTTCTTCCTAGGGCTTTGTGTTGCTTTACATGCCACAGGAAGTAAACTCAGGAGGTTTTACTTATGTGGAATACATGGAGTAAGCAAGAGCTGCCAGAAGTTAGAACAGAGCCACGACAAAATGGCAATACCTGTAGATTGCTCATATTCATTTTCTCTGAGGTCGATGAGTTGTTGCCTTCACTCCTGGTGCTGAACCTAAGGACAGATGAACAAGCGCTGCTCAGGTATCTCAGCTGAGGTTTTCCAAGAGGTTTTCTTGCTGCCCTAACTCAGCCTTTGCTGAAACTCAGGGTGGTTTTCCCAGTGATTTCAATAGCACCTTTTACGCAATGCTGAAGGCTCTCAAAAAGCCCACCCATCTGCCATGAACATGGACTAAAACCCCGAGTTTGCTGCCTTTGAGGGGAAACAGCTTTCCTTGTGAGAAAGGAAACATTTGGGGTGCTGCTTCTTTCCCTCTGCTCCATATTCTTAGTTCTAGTTGGGTGTAAACACAGCCATGGCTCTCTAGTACCAGAAAACCCCTTCAGGTCCGCAATGATTTGAGAGGATTTCTCTCCAGATGTGTGGCACTCCAGAGTTGTTTTAGTTGTTCTTTGCCTTCTGAGATGAAAAGAGGTATCTGTGCTGGATCCTAGCTTAAATTCCTTTGCAACTCAATGGATTTTGCATTAAATTAAATTTCACATGCTGAGTGAGCAGCCAACCCTCATGAGCCTGGAGGAAAGAACATGCTGTTTCTATGCATTTTAACATGACGGTCAAGCTGGGGCTAACGCTGCCAGACACCTCCTTCAGTGTTCACCTTTCAGCCTTTCCTCCTAAAGCCTCTATTTTTTAAATGAGATGCCTGCATTTTATTACTGTTGTAAGTGGAAAACAACAGCATATGTTCTCTGCCCTCTAGAAAAGGCTTGGATTGTTTCGGTTCGAACTTTAAAATAAAGGTCATTCTTGAGGCAGGCATGAATTCTTGCATGCGTCAGCCCAAAAGGTGAACGCTTTAGGAAGTTATGGGCAACCACAAATGAGGCAGTTTCAAATTGCACTTGAAACTGGAACAGCTGTTGTTCGGAGTGTGACATTCAGAGTTATAATGCTAAAGATTCTGTGTATTGCATTCAGGGAGAACTCAAAAATAGAAAGCAGTCACTGAAGCGGAGAGAAAATTGATTTGGGTGGCACATGGCAGAGCAGGAACAGCCTTTATGTTAATGGCACAGGGAGGAGATTGTGGGAAAGCCCACATATCAAGGTGGATGTAAGAAAAGTGAACAGGGAGAAGACAAAAGAGACCAGGGGAGTCTAGGGGAATTTCTGAAGAAGGATTTTCCACTACCTCCTTGCAAGTGAAAATTAATTGTTTTGGGACTGGAATTCTCAGGTCTGTATTGCAGGGACTTAACAAGGCTGGTGGATTACCTCGCTCTGTGGTCTCAAAATGCTCTGACAGGTTCATGTGTGTCAGGCAAACATTATGGTAATTTTAGCGCTTTAGGGGCTCTACAGGAGTACATAAATACCACCTAAGCCATCCAGCTGAATTTAAAACTTAATTACTGACCCACTTAATAATATTCTCTCCCACCACCACTGCTTTACAGGATCATAGGGTTAAAAGAAATCATTAATCTTCCTTAATGAAGCTATTTTCTAGCAGGAGACAGAATGTCTTGCCCCTGTGGATTCTGAGATGGAGTTTTTGTGAATGTTATGAATGGGGAAGTGGGGAGAGAGTGCTAAGGGAAAAGCAGTGCAGAAAAGGGGATAGGACCCAAAATGTCAGTGGTGGGAGGACCCTCTGACTTGCAGGCCCTTGCTGAGTTTATCTAAAAGGAACATGATAGTCATGGGGGAAGAGGAGTGAACCCTATTAAAAACTGACTAAGCTGGCTGTATAACAGTGTTCCCACCACAACTACTAATTATTGGAATACCAGCAATTTTTATATATATTTGTATCAGCTTTTATGTAACTGAGACAAGAGCTCTCTTGAAATTGTGCATTTCCAGAGAAATCTAAACGAGAATGGTGGTGGCAGACTTTGGATCTCTGCTTTTAACTCTCAAGGTGGATCCATGTCCTCAAACCTGCTTTTCTTGGGATTGTATTGCCTTATACATGATTAAATTGAATGCAAATGTTTCAAAATCTCTGTGACCATCCAAGTGCACATCCCTCCTTTTGCATCCACGCAGGGAAAAGAAAACCTGTTCCTTAGAACAGTGCAAGGTTTAGTCCTCTCCTAGTCCATGGCTCCTGTGGTATACAGTGCCAATGAGCTCCATCACCTGCCTTGTGCCAGGGCTGGGTGAGGAGCCTGGGATGGCTTTGCCCTTCTCCAGCTTGTTTGACCATCCCTTTGATGGAGATACTGAAGCGCTTTTGTTTCTCTGTTTCTTGTGCATGCCCCCGGCTGCAGAAGATGCTGGATGAGTGCCAGGACAGGCGGAGCTGCCAGTTCCTCGTCAATAGCCGGCTCTTCGGGACAGATCCATGCCCTGGAACCGGCAAGTACCTCATTGTGTGGTACAAGTGCAGGCCAAGTAAGTATCTCGCTATCGAATCTGTTTGCTCTGTTGAGACCAAAACATTTTCATACTTAGTGCTCACCAGAGAGGCCTTCTAGGACTTTTCATTCCAGTCCACCTTTATTTTCAGTGTAACGTAACCCCCCAGTGCAGAGTGTTTCCCTTTTCCCCCTCACTTGCTGCTTTTCTGGGATGCTGCTGCTCCATGTCCTTCCTCCTTGCCAGCAGCCTGAGTTGCAGATTGTTTTTGCAGGTGCCAGTGAAGGCCTTTGCCAACGCTGAGCTCATGCTGTCAGCGGTGGTTGGGCTACTCCCACTTCTCACTTCCATCTGCAGCCGGGGGGTAGTGGGACTAGTCCCCTCTCTATCAGTCCCTCCAGAAGCAGTGGGAGCTCCTCGCGAGGGCAAAGACTCCCTTCAGGCCTGGGAGCCTAAGGCAGGCATTGGTGATGATGGTGTGACAGGAAGCTCACCTGCCCATGCCATACCATAATCCAGCTTTTAATTAATCCCAGACCAGGCTGGGAAATGTTATCCTGTGTCTCGAGTGATCTCATTAGCTGTGTTTAAATTCAGTGGGGCTGGCGCCTGGATACTGAGAGTGCAGTCATGAGTAATGGGAGTGAGCCATGTGCAGCTTTGGCTCAGGACAACCAACACCCTCTTGGCCAACTCCTGGCCCCAGCAGGGAAGTTAGCACAGCTTAGACATCATTCTCCATCAGTGCTTTGGAAGCAGACACATCATTTTGGAGATGGATCAGGTTTGAGGGAGGGCAAACTGTGCCATCCGATGTCAGCTGGAGAATGGGACCTGTTTCTATTTGAGTACAAATCTTATGAGGAGCATCTGAGACAGCTGGGGGTGTTTAGCCTGGAGAAGAGGAAGCTCAGGGGGAACCTTATCACCTCTATAACTACCTGAAAGGAGGTGGTAGTGAGGTGGAGCTCAGTCTCTTCTTCCAAGTAATAAGCAACAGGAAAAGAGGAAATGGCCTCAAGTTGTGCAAGGGAAGGTTTAGCTTGGATATGAGGAAAAATTCCTTCACCGAATGGTGGTCAACCAATGGAACAAACTGGCTGCTCTATTCCACCCTTCCTAGGGAAGTGGTGGAATCACCGTCCTTGGTCTTGTTCAAAAAAGGTGTAGATTTGATGCTTGGAGACATGGTTTAGTGGTGGACTTGGTAGTACTGGGTTAATGGCTGGACCTTTCCAACCTTTATGATTCTATGAACTAAAGTCTGCACAAGGCATTTCAGATCAGCCTAATTGCAAACTTTTTAGATGTCGTAATAATATTGTTCCAGCATCACATCAGCAAAAATTTTGGGGAAGAAACAAGAAATAAAAGTTTGAACAGGGAAGAAAAACAGATCTGACTTCAGAAAAGATTTGAAACAAAATGAGAAATAATCGGACTCTGTCAGCAACTGCACAGAGGAACACTTTTTGTCCCAGCAGGCAGAGACCTGTACTAATGCAGTGAAAGGATCTGGCAAGATTTGTGAGGAATTCAAATCAAAAGTAGGTAATGAAGCACCTGCATGTGTTGTGGGATTTTTTTTTGCGAGTGATTGTAACATCCCTTGTTGGGTGAGAAATGCACCTCCACGAGAGGGGCGATTAACAGGGTGTTCTGGCAAGTCCTCCTGAACCTTCAGGTTTTGCATCAAAGCTCTCTTGAAAAATCTGACTATTGAGGGCTGTGCTGAACTTCTGAAGGTATTTCAGGACCCATCTGTGCATACATATTTATGTCTTGGCATTCTTTGCTAATTACAGACATATTAGAAAAGAAGGAGTTTGTGTGTGTGCGGGGTAGGTGATTTTCCTGAAAGAGAGCAGGGAAAGCTGCTTGAAAACATCTCCCCAAGACATTTTTCAGGCAGCTCCAGTTTTGCAGGGTGAAACAGGGTAACCTGACAGAAATTATTTTCTCTTAGTGACTGGGCAAACTTTTAATCAGAACCCACTGGTTTAATAACAATGTTTGAAGTAAGTGAGGATTTGCTCGGCACAAAGATACCAGGACATTGTCTGCCTTTCCTTGATTCAAAATGTTATTTTAAGTCTCACAAACAGAATCTAGTGCTTTTGGGAGTTCATATCTTTCCATCTTTCTACAGGGAGAAGGTTAATGAGGGGAGAGAGGAATGACAGATCCATACAGTGCAAAATACAGGATCAAGAGAATTTTTTATGGGCTTTTTGGGTTATTGACTATTTCAGTATTGCTTGTGAGCTTTAAATGAATACATGCTTAAGAGCTGATGCCCAAAACTGTGGTCATATGAAGTGTTGACCTGCTCTATAAAGTCTGAGCACACACAATTGTAACCAAAGAGCACCAGAGAGTCCTTGTTGAGAAGTCACTGCCTGGCACAGGTTTTGACCCACAAGTTTGTCAAAAGACAAATGCAGCGTTTTGAGTTCTGTTTCTGAATTTGTCCTTCTTAACAACAGCCATGACAGAAGTACTTTAATAGGAAGCTGTTTAAGGTCTGCATTGTCCTCTTGGGATATCAGTTTCTATTGCTTATTGAGGAAGCCTGTTGTGACCACGCTACTGAAATAGTGTTTTGGTTAAGCATCTATCTAGGTAGAATGAATGTGTTTTCTTGCATACAGGTACTAGAAGTGCTTTGGGAAGTAGCCTGCAGAGTTTGGACAGAACACCTTTAACATAAAATAAGGATGCTCAGGCCCTTCCACTGCCAGTCATGCTGGAGCCTCAAAAGGCCCCTGAACAGAGCTAGTTATCTAAAAAGAAAGACTTCCTTGAAAGAAAACAAAAGTGAAGTTAGTGGCATTTACTTGTACCTTTGCTGAAGAATAACGAGATGGTGCAGCCATCCCCTCCAGCCACTGTCACTGCAGTTATGTCTCTCTGACATTACATTGCATTTGAAATCTAGTGGTTTCGATGCTCACTGGCTGCGTGGGGTTCATGCAGAAGGCAAGGTGCTATTTTGGTTTCTCATGGGCAGAATTTCAAGGAGATGGAGAACAGTAAATCATGCTGAAACTGAAAGACCCAGATTTTTCAAATGGTGGGGCTCTGGGGAGCAGGGCAATGGGGGATCTCTACTGCACTAACCCCTCTGAGACTGCTTTTGCTGGAAGCAGGGAAAACTCCTGTGGAGGTGTTGTAGTTCACCTCTAGAAATTACAGAACTAGTTCAGAGAAATGTGTGCTTGACTAGAAACAGTGAAAAATTCAATACCTTTTGTGATTTTTTGGAAGTCTTATGCTAATCATGGTCCCCTCTGATCCAGTAGAAGGATTTGGGACCTAACGGACACTCATCTTGCATGTACAGGGCTCAGATATGTGCATGGAACTGCTTTTAGATGTCAGGAGTTTGGCACTCCTGAGTATTCTCTGTGCCTGTAAATAAATAAACACACCATGTCTGTGTGTACTTTTATGGTATAGGATGTTTAAGAAGATCAGAAATTATCCATAAAATGCTCTATTCTGTCTCAATTTGGGGCAAGTGAGATTTATTTATAGCTGCTATGTGATTTGAGGGCCAAGGTCCATTGAAAACGTATAGAGGCTTAGATTTTATTTTTAGTTGACATGGTGGTCTTTGGCCAAAGGTTGGACTTGATGACCTTGGACTTTTCCAACCTTAATGGTTCTATGATTTATTTTATTTTATTTTTTCTATAGCACGTATAGCTTTAGTTTCTAATATGCACCAACCTTTGGGAATATGCTCAAGGGCACAGTACAGGTCTCAGCAGAGCACAGCTATGGCTTGTGGTTCTAAACTTGGAGTTGTCTCTGCAAACCACCCTGCTATCGGCAGACTCAGCAGTGAGCCCCCAGGAGGATCCCCCCAGGTCAAGGTGAGGATGTGCTGGTGTAGCACTCAAACCTGAAGTTGTTCTCTGCTGGTGTAGATGTGTTCTACACTACATTTGGCACTGGCAGGAGCAGTTTCCAGTGGGACGTCTGGATGTGGCCACCCTGTTTTAGAGGCTAAAAAACTGGTGAGAATGGTGGTGGGCTGTGCCATGCCACTGGGCCTCAGTGCCAGGGAACAGGCACATTTAATTTATCAGGGCCAGTGCAGCCTGAGGTCATCACCCAAAGCACACTGAAGCCCAGGATCAAGCCCTGAACACACAGAGGATTTCAGTCTCTAGGGTATCTTTCAGAATCATTAAAAAATTGCACATAAATCCAATTATTTCTCAGGTAACATGCTGATTTGATTTAGACCCATTAAGTGTAATTACTGGGTAGGCTACAGAACCAGATAATTAGAGCGAATTGACATACTATTTAATTGGTCTAACATGAACTCCCTCTAACTGAAATCTGTATTCACCAATATTATTCGAACAATTCAGTGTTTGTTCATCCCCCTCACTTCAGAGACAGAGAACTGTGTAAGATCGTGTGTTATTGTAAGCTAGGAAATATTTGCTCCCTGTGCCAGACTTTCTGGAGGGGCTGTGTGATCTAATCCTGGCTGGGAACAGGATCTGTGGGGCTACCCAAGTCATGCTGAAGAAATAACTTTCACCTCTCTGCATCCCAGCAATACCACTGGAGCTGGTTTTACTGGGGCTGGTTGCTGCTCTGGGCTATTGTACCAGCAGGAATCCCTCTGCCCCTGCACAGCAGCTCCTTACTTGTAGTGGCTTTTTAGTTGTTTGGTTATTTTTTTTGGCTTTGCTCTTTCAAAAGTGCCAATGTTCCTGAACAAAATGGGACCATAAGTGTTTGCCCTTCTCCAAAAAGGGAATACTTAGGATGAGATGTGTTGTCTGTGTGGCCATTTGCTGGCAAAGCTGTTGACAGGAGAAGGCTCCTACTCTATTTATTTGGTTTATTCCATGAGGCCCCCACATAGTGCCCTTGTCTTGTCTCCTCCTTTGCCACTGCCATGCCGTCCTGCTGCTCTGGATGCACTGTCCCCTTCTCAGCTCTGAAGAACCTGAGCTGTATCTTCTTATAATTCTATAGTGAAATTTTCCTTTTTTTCTGTTGGGCAGTTAATCCTTTAGCTTATGACTTCAAGGACTCTCGGAGGGATAATGTCCATCCAACTTTTTTTTTTTTGGTGTTTTTTTTAAATTATTATTTTTATTTAATTTTTAAATGCTGTGTGAAGCAGCTGGATGTGATAACTGGAAGATGGTGGGCACGAAGCCTGCCTGTATTAATCATCCCAGTGATGTAAAAAAGTGTAAATTCAAACTTTGTTCCTCTCTCTTCTGTTCACAAATGTAAGCCTAAAGCCTTTGAAGTTTCAGAAAACCTGGATTGTGACCTGGGCTCCAACTGCAGCTCAAATCCCTCTGTAACAATATAAAAACATTTTTGGGAAAGGCACATCAAGGCTCTGAGAAATGTGTCTGGGAAAGAAACTTGCATTTGTTGGCAAAGGGTGAAGTGCCAAAAGTCTGCGAGGGGATAGGAGGAGGAGGAGGAGGAAAGGGGGTGAGGGAGTTCACTTGGGTTTAGTTTGGAACCTGTAGCTTTGATTTATGGGAGAACTTTCAGGCTGAGAATCAACCTGGACACGTGTTTTAAGAGAACAGGCTTTCATTCTCTTTGCTACAGATTTCGTTAGAATCTAAGAGACCCAGTTAATTCTCCTGAAAAGTCAACGACTTTTTCCAAACATAGGAATGCGCATCCTAATGCCCTTGACAGAATCTTACTCAGGTACCAGCCCCAGGCAATTTTAATTAGAAAGCAACTGAATTTAAAAAGTCAATTAGGAATTAATTCCAATCAGATCACCTTCTGATGAAAATGTTGTCTCCAAATGTTATGCTCTCTCTCATACAGTGATAGAGCTGCCATACTGTGCCCCAGGAGTGTCTGCCATTTCGTGAGGATGATCAGGTTTTTTTGCCAGGGGTACTTCAGAGCCTGTGTGAAGGCAGAATACCATTACTGCTGCCAGAGCTTTTCTATCTATCAAAGTACTGTGAGGAGTCATAGTCTGTGTTCTGATTCCATGTCTCTTAGGGAATTGGTCCACTCTGCTTGTCAGATTTCAGTTGAATTGGCTGAAAAGTATGGAAAGGATATTTTTGAAAGACTGCATAGACTTGCAGTGAATGCCTCTTGTTCACCTTTTAATTTCTCTACAACCCATTCCTTCAGTAATGAATATTGTGTGAGCTTTGCTGTTGACTTTGCTGGGCTGAGGATTGTACCTTTTCTGTTAAATTCAACAAATACGGCATGAAAATCCTCATCTCATCACACATCCTCAGAGTTTTCATTCCCTAGACAGAATTTGCAAAGCACTGTGAGCCAGAGCAGAGGGCTTAGAAAGAATAGAGGTTTTGTAGAAATTTCAGACAGGAGCAAAGAGGGACCTAAATGTATTCCTGGTTCCTTTAACTGGTGATTGATTTTAGTGCTAGGATAGACTGGTAATTCAGCAGTCATCAACCCTTTCAGAAAAGCATTCATCTCCCTCATCAGACAGGTTTATTGGTGGCAAGAGAAGTTCACTGTATTGTTTGCTGCATTGCTTTTTGGTGGGCCAGGCTTTCCAAGGCAGCACGATGGAGTCAGGGATGTTTAATGGGCACATCCTTCTGGTCCAGCCACCGAGGCAACAGAACAAGCCTTTACCTCCTGCATTCATCAGCTCACTCTTGCTTATCTATATTATTTCAAAACCGTTAAGGTGGTGCAGGGAGTGGGAATTTATAAGGGCAATAAAACCTCGGGCAGCAACTGCTGTGGTGATGAAAAGGTGTAAATAAAGGAATGTTATAAATTACAGAGGACAGATCCATCAGCCCACAATCGGGGTCAGAGAAGCCTTAATGCCAACAATTAATATTGTTTTAAGCCGTCGATGCACAGAGGTTTTCAGGAGCTGTCAAATAGCCCTATCTCTGTAGCACACTAATCACTTGACTGTCAGGAGCAGGATTAAGAGGAACATGTGATTCCATTGTAGGCAAAGATTATTGTCCGTTTAATTATAAATATGATTATAATATTAATATATTAACTAATGCAATGCATAAAATATTATTATAGCATAATAATGTAATTATATTATACTATTATTACCATCATTATTTCCTACCCACATGGAGAGGGAAACTACTACTGACCTGGGAGAGTTTAAAAAAAATAATAAAAAAAATTTTAAAAACCACCTTTTTTTTTTTTTTCAAATCTAATCAGTCAGCTCTGCTTGACATAACAAGGAGCCGGTGCAGACCATGGTGCTTCCTACTATGAAGGTGTAAGGATTTGCTTTGCTGGGTCAGGTCTCCAGTACCCAGTTGTGAACCACTAAGAAAGACAAATTCTGAAATCTGCCTAAATTACATAAATTCTAGAGCTGTGACTTTTACAGATCCCCTTTGTCCAATGACACTTAAGTTTTCTTTGCGATTCCGGAAAAAAAACCGAAGGATAAAAATACCCTTTTTTTATTACACGAATTTTTGGGAAAGGACAAGAAAGGGATAGAATACACTCTTTCGGTGCTGGAGTAGGTGAGTCAATAGTTTTGCCAGAGGGAGTTGGGAGCCTTTACCCTCATGTTCTTCAGGAGATGCAGCCCATCCTTAGGCACTCTGGGCACCTGTGACACCTTTCTGTGCTGATGATGGAGGCTGTGTGGTGGCTGGTGCTTCAGGTGTTAGAAATTACTTTGGCTGCTGGCAGAGGCAAAGTGATCTGTGAGTTTTCTCCTCAGAAGAGCAAGAGGTGTCCTTGGAGCAATTAATCAGAACACCAAGAAACCAAGTTTTTAAAAATGAAACCCATAAACCTAATTATCAACACATTCTTATGTGGTAGAAGTTTGCAAGTGCTGAACAATAGATTTCGAAATTTTCTGGTGTACTGGTGAAGAACTGTGACAGGAAAAGCATATCCCAGAAACAATATGGTTATAAACTGAGATAAGGTTGACTTTTGTGAAAGTTTGGACCTGTCATATTGACTCCACAGTTTAGACCATGAGTGTAGGACTCACAGAACAGAGAAGTAAACTTATTCAGTGCTTCTGCAGAGGGTCCTGTAGATGGACTTACTCAAGATGGAAAATATAGATCAATTGCTCTCCTCAAATAAATGTCTTCTAGAAAAAAAAAAAAGAAACAGAGAGGCTTGAATCTTCTATGGGGTGGAGGCATGGAAATAAACTTTTCCAAGGCCGTGCATTTCTTCAATTTTTTCAATATCAATCTGACATTTGGTTTTCAAATTAACTATACATTTTTTAAAACAGGTATCTCCTCATATTTCCAGCTCTTCATCATACTAATTGTGCATCAAGATTTTCTCACTTACACAGTTATTTTTCTGACTACTTGAAAGTCACTGGAGGTTGTCACCTAATTGTGTCTCTGGGACTTCTAAAGCATCTTTGATGAATTTTGGGTATTGGTTACTGTACTTCTCCCAGCTACATTTTTTTTTCTTCTCAGGCAAAACCATTGAGGGAATAGTGTGTGTTTAATTATTTAGGACTGTAGTGAATTAGCTTTTAATTCAGTAGGCCTCATTTTCACGAACTGTGTGTTCTAAGCAAGCCAATGGATTATATGTAAAAATATCAATCAGGTATTCTTTTAATGTTCCTGAGACAGAATTATTATCACCATTATTATAACACTTGCAGAAGAATTTTTTAATGATATAAGATTGAATTTTCCCTTTCAGCTAGTTTAATAATAACTTTAAGTAGCATTACTCCTAATTTACACCATCACCAGAAGAGCAGAACAAAAATGCTGTGAATTGTGGTGCTAATTAAGTCTTTTTCCTTATATATTTAAGTAACTTCTAGTGCATCCCTCCCATTTTTAAGTTTTGGCCATGCTTGCTCTGTTGCCTCCAATGGTGTAGCTAGTCCAGATTCACGTCCAGTACTAACTGATCAGGTAGTACAGCCACGCAGGTGAACTAGTGGGACAGTGCAATGATTACAGCCAGCTTTGGCACTGATTTGGCTCTCCTCTGAAACTGGCTACCGGTTCTTAAAAAATGACTATATTTGTCACCTGAGTGCTTCTGCTAAATTTCACTGAACTTTAGCCAGCAGGTTCTCAGGAAGCAGGACTAATAAACGGTGAGGCAGAGGCTCAGGCAGCAGAACAACAGCAAGTCACAGCTGCTTTGGAAAACCAGCCCAATTTCTTTAATAGAAGAAGTAGGATGAGAATTAAATTTGTCTGGGGCTTCCAGGTGTTTTGTTTACCTCTCATCTCACAGTCTAGTGCACATATTTTGATATTGTTCCTTTTTTCCCCCTTAGATAACTGTGCTCCTCTGTCCAGCAGGGAAGTGCAGCTAGGTGCATCTGAACTCTACTTTGGAAATGAAATGTAGCAGTTAATTTGCAACACTGCCAGCCTTTTCATGGAAGAATATAAAAGGACAACTACTTCAGACTAATGAAAGTGACAGTGGGGAGAGGTGCCTTTTAAACACTGCAAATTGGATGGGGGCATCAGGAGTGTAATTTTAAAGGAATCTGACAAGGTCGCTGGCAATGAACAACCTTCTTACTTGTCGAAAGGGTTTCAGACCTCCAAAACTTGGCACTCTTGAGTTTTCAGGGTACTTCTGAAGTTGGCAAGCTGCCTATTTGATATAATTCTGGACTGTCATTCGAGTTGTATCTTTCAGAGTTTCAGATTTGCTCCTGCAGAGGCGAGCGGTGCACGCCATGCCATCGAGGGCAGCAAACCTCAGTTTAAAAGTTAAATTAGAGCATCTTCACAAAAAGTTTCTGAAGGGAAAATTGAACTGAAATAATGTTAAAAGTTATTTCCGTGCAAATGTATGAATTTATAACACTCTCACTTCTTTATGCTCCAAATTAAAGGGACGATCCTTGTTACATCTCCTTGAAATGAGGGAATGACAAGGTAGCCACGGTTAAATGCTTGTGGGGGAGTGAAAGGAGAGGACTCTGGAGACCTTTTTTGTCCTGGAAAGGATTCCTCCACCCAATCCTGCCTAAGGGAATGCTGACTGGATTGATATGGATTTATTCAAAGCCTGATGTGGAAGAAAGGTTCTCATTAGTAGCAGGTTCACATGGATAAAAAGCAAGCTCTGGAACTCAGGAGAGGAGGTGCGTGTTTAAGTGAAATTGGGAAAAAACCAAAAGCAAGGAGCCATAGCAATGTGCACTAGTCTGAATAGCAGGCATTTTTCACTGGGGAAAATTTCTGACCTGTGTTGAATTGTCCCCTGATAGGACAAGGGCCAAGGGCTTTAAACTGAAAGAGGGTAGATTTAGATTAGATATTAGATATTAGGAAGAAATTAGATATTAGGAGGAAATTCCTTACAGCGAGGGTGGTGAGGCACTAGAACAAGTTGCCCAATCAAGTTATAGATGATGTCCCAACCCTGGAAGTGTCCAAGGCCAGGCTGGACAGGGCTTCGACCAACCTGGTCTAGTGGGAGGTGTCCCTGACCATTCCAGGGGGGGTTGGAATGAGATAATTTTTGAGGCCCCTTCCAACTCAAACCATTTCAGGATTCTATGACTCTATGATTATTATTTGGGGACTTAGAAGCAAGAATCCAATTATATCTTCTGAAGTGCAAAAGAGGATGCAATACTAAAATAACAGATGCTTTCTTGAAATGAAAAGTAAATAAATATGTAACACAGGAATAGAAGCATGAGGAAAAAGTTCAAAGGGGTGCACTGACTGGAAAATATCTTTTTAATGCATTATCTTCTACACAGAGTAGCCTAGTAGTCAGTGAATGCTCTTCAAGGTACCATTGCTTTCTCTGCTTTGATGTACTTCCCCTTTTTAATTTTGGGAGGATAAACTTAGATCTACATGCACTCAAAAATATTCTGTATATCTTCAGAAGGTCCTGGGAATTAGCTGATTATGGGGGAAGAAAAAAACCACAAAACAGCACTCACAGGTGACAAGAAAGGGCACTGGATGGGTATTTCCAAGAAGAGCTGTTCATGTGCAGTCCTGTGCACAACACTCATGGTCAAGGATGCTGCTCAGAGGTGTCTGTCCTGGTGTTTATTGGGTTTCTTGTCTTGGAGACTCATCTTCCTAGTTCCTGCAGAAGAGATAGTAACAGGTACTCACTACACTAATCTTTCCCATGATTAACAGTATCTCTGGAACAATTTCTCCAAGGAAATTGTGGAGTCTCAGTCCTTGGAGGTGTTAAAAACCTGAATGGACATGGAGATCAGCTGCCTGCTGCTCTAGCTGACTCTGGTATGAATGTGGAGGTTGGCCCGGACATTCTCCAGAGGTGCTTTCTGTGATTCTGTGAATTGTGGTCTGGAGTGGCTACACCCATAGTAAAGAGTTTGTATTTTCATGGTTAAGCCTTGTTTTGGCTTTTCTCTTTAGGCTGACACAAAAAATGGCTATGTGGTGACTTTTGCACTCTAAGTATTCTCCCTGGGCATGTGCTGAAATTACCAAAATCTCACCACGTGTGTTACCATCATCTTTGTTATTTGCAGATGGTTTCTGGGGTCTGTAAAAGTTTGTTGAATTTTAACTTATGACTAAGAGGCTGCATATTCCCCTTGAACCACCTGGCCCACTGTGCGTCTCAGAGGGGCTGAGTGAGGAAGGGGGTGGTCCCTCAGCCCTTTTTCACAGACCAGCACTAACCACCACCCATGGTCATTTATCTGTTAATTAGGTGATGGTGGAATGGCTGGATATAATGAAGAATTATGAGTTTTGGGGAGAGAAATGTTCTTTATTTTGGGTGACATGCAGCAGAACAGGTGACAAAGCTGGGATGAAGGTAAACAAGGCAAAAACTGGGCCACTGAGAAGACATTGCCTAACACAGAGTCTAGTTCAGTTCCGAAGTGGCATCTTGGGTGCAGTCTCATTAATTTATTTATATATAGTTATAACCTAGACAAGAAAGTTTTCTGTGGGAAACAATCCTGATGTAAGAAGGAATTGGGCAAAACCATCTCTGTTTCCTACAAAATCACTTTCTTTGCTCAGATCTGCAGTTCTAAGATTGCAATCCTTTAGGATTTTGTGAGGAAAACAGATTTTACTTTACATGTGTTTCCAGTTCTTTGATCTGGGAAATAGGGTCAGCTATTATGCACTGATTATGTGAAGTATGCATATTTTAATTAGCAAAATTTCATAATTTTTCCCACAAGTTCTGTTCAAAAATATAGTTTTAGGCAAGGTAGAACTCTGGCATTAATGCATTCCATCACTTTGTAAGTGATCTAACAAAATCTTTTTAGGATCTCTTATCTCTAAGGTCCTGAAGAGATTGAGGCAACTGACATTTAGTTTTGAGCTTTGAGTCATGATCATTCAGAAAATTGTTGTGGACCAAAAATAAAAATGTTCTTAAGACACTGGGTAATTGTATTTACTATAGGTCACATAGGTTAATATTATTGTATGCATCCTATGATTAAAATGGGTCTTCTTATTCATTTTACTGTTTGAGAGAGCCCATTTTTCTATTAGAAACATTTATATTTTTTCCCCATAATTGTCCAAGCTACATTATAATAGTGTCACATAGTGACCTTTAAAAACGTGTCTAGAAAAGCCTGCAGCTGTTCCCTCCTTGGGTTCTCTCTACTGAGTTATATTTAAGCCAGTGTCTCTGAAACCAGGCAGTAATAAAAGGGATATTATCCTTAGCAAATATCTTAATCAGGGTAAATCTCTGTTGCCCTACAAATGACTGCATGGGGGATTAGAGTGGAGTAAGCCATTTGCTGAATATCACTGCCACCTTTCCGAGGCCATTTAAGCGTGTTTAATTTTTCAGGGTGAAACATGAAACCCACTAATACAAATGTTTGCATTTGGCCTGAATTATATCCAGACTGTAACAGTTAGAGCAGGCTTAGGACCAGATTGTGAGTGATCTGTAGGAGGCCAGTTCTGCTTGGGAGAGTGAGAGACAAAAATGCACATTTGTTCCCAGTCCCAGCTCTCTTATGTCACTTGTGCTGCCTCGGTTCTTTTCAGTGTTTATGTCAGGTTATTATCGGTGAAGTACCAGTGAATATAGGGAGGATGCTTAGCTCTGTATTTTTTTAATATCAGTCACAGTCCTTACTGTTGTCCAGTGCCTGAGAGCCACCAGTGTTTGGCTTTTGCTCACCCTGGTTTAGATGGAGATGGCAATGCTATGAAGTGAAAAATACTTTCAGAGACTTGTGTCTTCCATAGCATCACTTTCTTATCTGTTTGTTTATCCAGATTTCTATCAGGTTACCCAGAAACACCAAGACTGTCTTCCAGTGATCAAGCTTAAAGGAACATTTTGTGAGACTGAAGTATTACTGTGTGTTTCACTCTTTTTTTCTTCCTTTTTAAAATGCCTTTTAAGAAATCAGTGTCTCACTCTGTGCCAGACCAGGCAACTGCAGCCCAACCAGTTTGGACTCAGCCAGAGCCTTGGGGAGTGGCAGCTCAAATAGAGGCAGAATTTAGTAACTGGGAGGTGACATCTGCTTCAAGGGGCGCAGCCCTCTTACTTCACACTGCAGTGTTGTGGGAGCACATCACCCATGAACTACTCTTGCTCTCAAGGAGTGGGCACTCAAGTTCACCTCCCCACTCTGATTTTTGAGCCATCCGTCAGGCAGCTTCCCCCATAAGCCCTGAACTCACCTTCCCAGAGCAGCTACAAGGGTAAGAACTGCAAATGTGGGAGGCAGTGTTTTGTTGTTCATAGAATTATGGAATCATAGAATGGCATAGGTTGAAAGGGGCCTTAAAGACCATCCAGTTCCAATGCAACTACGGTGAACAGGAACACTTTCCACAAGACCAGGTTGCTTAAAGCCCCATCCAACCTGGCCTTGAACACTTCCAGGGATGAGGCATCCACAGCTTCTCTGGGCAACCTGTTGCAGTACCTCGCTACCCTCACAGTAAAGAATTTCTTCCTAATATCCAGTGTAAACCTGCCCTCCTTCAGCTTCAGGCCATTCTCCCTTGTCCTATCACTTCATGCCCTTATGAAAAGTCCCTCTCCAGCTCTCTTGTACCTCCTTTAGGAACTGGAAGGTGTTATAAGGACAAGTTGTTGATTGTCTCATGACTGCTGGACTGACCTTCAGTTGTGAATGCCTGTCCATCCCAGTGGGCTCAGTGAAATATTCACTGTGTTTAAATCCCAGTCAAGTTTCCAAATTACAAGCTCTGACTTTGAATGGTCAGCAGAATTTGTTAAGTATTCTAAAGACCTTAAATGAGTCCATAGAACATGTGGTTAAGCAATCAGTTATACTTGTTAATTGAGATATGTAGCTAATAATAACCAAATTGGAAGAGGAAATTGAGTTAGTGCCTTGTAAGAAATAAGACCTTCACAGAGGACCCTCTCATTAGCGGCTTCAAAATTGCTCTTTCTTTAAAGCTAATTGACTATTTCATATTTCAACCACTTCAGCCAGTCACAAGTATTCTTCTATTCTCTAATATTGATTTAACATTAACTACGTACAGCTTGTCCTATAGGAGATTTCTGTGCCCTTGTGCTTTTAGTTTTAATCTGGTTTTTTTTCCCTAAAGAAAAAAAAAAGTCTAATAAGTCCATAAAGTTCTATTATACTCTGTTAAGTTTTATACTTTATAGCAGAGTAAAGCTTTCATTTAATTTCCCTCACAGAAGAAACAAAAATCCTGTGGGAGACATTTATAGGTGAAGATGAAACCCCTTAGTATGTTCAGTGTAGCAGTCAGATGCTTTTATGTTGACTATGGATGAAATAGAGATAAAATGGTCATAGAATCATAGACTTATTTAGTTTAAGAAAAACCTCTAAGATCATGAAGTCCAACCATTAACCTAACACTGTCAAGTCCACCACTGATTCTTCACAGCTACTTGAGGTTCTTCTCTCGTTATATACTCTGAAATCGCAAAAAGCTTCTATTTCTGATTCCTGTCACGTTTTACACACTCAGCTGGTCGTGGGTTTATACATATGGTTATTGCTGAGGGATGTGTGTTCTCTGCACAGACTCTCCCTTGAATGAGGTAGGCCTTAATTGTGTCTTCATCTACAGGGACGGATCACAAAGTGTTTTCACATTCAATAAATATCTTAGAGCTTTGAAAGTTTCTCTGCAGTGGGAGAAAAATTAGGATCTTTCAGAGATGTTTGCAAAAAGTTAGCAGAGTGAGAAGGAAGATTATGTACTGGAATAGGGTCTAGGGTTAAGATTCCCATCTGGACTGCGAAGGTTTGGATCAGGGTTTTCATATTCCAGTTGATGCTCTGAACAGCAGCTACTTTGAGGGTGCTATTTTTTGGCTTCAAGTAGGAATTTTCAAGTTGAATATGAGGAATAATTTCGTTCTCAGATATTTCTTTTTAAATCAACACGTTCATGTTTTGGTATAACTCATGTTTTCTCCATGTGGTTGCTTCTGAAAAAATCTAATCTGAAGTAGAAATTAGCCCTTTTTTGAACATGGTTCAAGCTAGATGACCTCCTGAGGAGTCTTCTGTACTAAATTCTTCTATGATTCAACTTTGGTGGAAAAATTACTTTCCATCACCAACAAGGAAAAATTATTCTTGAATTCTATAGTTCAAGAATTCAATTGTAGTGTAATTCTAGAATTACATTGCACTAAAAAAAATATGACATTAAGTGCTAACTACCAGGATTGGAAGACTTGAATATTAACCTATAAGGTAATTCTTAGCTGGTGTTCTCAGTTACTGAATAGTTTGGTGGATGTAGACTTTGCATAAGTTCTTACAGATATATATATAGATAGATAGATATATTTATATATATGTGTGTGTGTCTGTGTGTGATACCAGACACTGAGAGCCACTGTCAGAGAGAGACAAAAATGATGTCTATGCTAGGAAGTGATACAGGGACAGGGGCAGTCCCAGGCATTGGCTGATGGTTATGTGTTTGGTTGCTCACGTGCTCTCTGGCACAACTTTGACCTGGTACAACTAGAGAGGCATTCAAGATGAAATGACTGATCATGCCTGGGGCGTTACCAGGGGTCACAGACCCTACCCATTAAGCAATCTGGATGCTGTTATGGCCACATTTATAAGGGTAAATAACATAAAAAGGTGAAAGGTCCCTCTCCAGAGGCTGGGGAGGTTGAGGGTGTATTCCTGGCTGTGCCCTAAGTTGGCTGCAGTGTCCACAGACATGTCACTTCAGTTTTTTTACTCTCTTTACGTCACTGCCTTTTTCTTAGTCTCTTTCTGTCACAGTTGTAGATGTCTAGCTGTAAAGGTTCAGCTCTCCAAAATACTGTTTGTTTTCAGTAATATGTAGTCAGACACACATGGGGAGGGCCAATTCTAGGTTGGGACCTCTAGAGGTTCCCATAATCCAAATAATAGTAAAGAGAAGAGAATGACATGTGCTTCTTATGAAATGATTGTCCAGTCTTCTTGAGAGATGTAAACTGAGTGACTGTTCTTTGTGTACCAACCTTTCAAGAGCAAGAATGTATTTTGCATTCTCGAGCTGACCATTTTGAGAGGAATTTGGGGAGCAGCTTTTGTATATCTGTGTTTGCAACAGGCAGGAGCGGCTTCCATAATTATCACACTTAGTATAGCTCCTATTGGATCTGCCAAGGGAGAGCTGCTGGGAAAAAAGGCTTTTAAGAATGATGATGTTTGAATTTTAGATTCTGTGATGTAGAATAAGTGCTTGGCACATAAAGGGCTGATATGGATGAGGTAGGTTCCCAAAGACAGGCTTTCACCTTCCCTTGCCATATCACTCAATAGCCATACTTCCTCACTTATTTGTCTGCAAAATGAAATTATTGGCTACTTAACAGAATTGACATGTGCCAGCCTAAAATATGCTCATTAAATGTGCTGATAATGTCAGAGGCAGAATGCATGATGGGAAAGATCTGTGTTCCTCTAGCAAATGCAGTTGCTAAGGCTGGGGTTGTGCTGGCAGCTGATGTGCACCCCTGAGCGTGTGCCCGGAATTGCTGCTGAGCTCACACCACGGGGAGGTGAGAGGGCTCCCACCCACCCTGCTGGGTGCCCACCTCTGGATCAGCTGAGTAACCAAGTGTTTGTTTCCTTCCAGATGAATACAAGAGTAAAGTAGCCTGTGAAGATGACAAGCTGAGGCTAAGCTGTAAGAAGAGCATGGTGATAGCCATTTACTCGGCTATCTTTGGGAGGACACAAGGAGGTGGCCTGGAGTGCCCGTACCAAAACCTAGGGATGCCCATGATTGGTAAGCAGGGGGATGGGTTGGCAGAGCTTGCTAAAATGGGCAGGGTGATTTTGTTTACTGTCATCATGGTAGTGCTGGCACAGAACCTGATCAGAAAATTAGGACTGGGACATAAAACCTGCCGTGTAAGTGCTCCTGGTGTGTGGCACCTTGTTAACCAGTGGTGAGTTTCATCATGAACACCAAACCGAGATTCAGCTAGATGTTCCAGCCAAGTTACGAAGTCACAGGCTTTTAACAGATATATCAGATTATATGATGGAAGGTGTTTGGATTTCTTGTTCAATTTTCCGTCCTTCTGGTGGTTCAGACACCAAACCTCTGCCTAAAATATGAAGGAGCATATTGTCATGTGCTATCTGCAACATTGAAGCCCTGATACTGCATTTAAACTTTTACTGAAGTTAAAGCAAAGGAGCGAATTAAAAAAGCAAGTTGTTAAGTTTCATCATGTTATGGTTGGCTTACAGTATCTTCAAGTAGATTTTTACTCTCAGGCTATCATAGTCTCTTACAGTCAGGAGTGAAAGATAAATAATTGAAAAACATTCACTAGAACTGTCTGTTCTTGAGCCAATGTGAAATGACTTTGAATATTTTAGGCTGTGATAGAAAGAGCAACAGTCTGCAGTACAAAATCCTGTGTTCAACATTCCTCATGATCCTTCTCTACAGAGCTGAGAGGGAATTAACTGGTTTCCCAGAAGAATTGCCTCCAGAGAGGGAAAGGCTTCAGTGGGAGCTGTACAGGGAAGCTTGATCTGCTGCAATTGCCTGTGCTGGGATCTGTTCAGCTGTATGTGAAGATCTTCAGCTTCACAGCTGCTGATCCAGTGCCCTCAAGGAGTTAAATGCTATTCAAATGGAAGCATGTGAAGTGACTGCTTGGAAATACGATACACAGGTGATGGGTGTCAGTAGGAACCCACAGGTGGAATCAGGCCAGTCAGGTTATTTGTGCAGCGTGGAGAGTGCCTTAGTTGTGCAGCTGTGAAAACCTGAGCACTTGCAGCACAACTGAGCGGTGCAGGGTCTCCTGCCCAGTCCCGTGGGTGAGTGCATGACAGCAGAGTCAACATCTTTTAACGAGTTACCTCCCGTCTCTTGAGGTGACCAGTGTCCCTGGATGTGCTCCTGTTGTCCCCCAGGTGCCAGGGTGCAGAAGCTGAAACAGATATGTGAGGCAGGTTAGCTTAGACCACTTTTGTGTGGTGTTTGGGAGGGGCTGTGCACTGGTTTCTGTGGTGGTTGGGCTGCTGGGTGAGAACTTACCGAGTCAGTAAAACTGGATGGGTTTCTGGAGTAGACCTGAGCACCCCACTCCTCTGTCCTTGCTGAGAGAGCAGAACAGGCACATACAAAGTGACAAGGTGCCAGCACAGGGGCCTGCTCTTCAATGTCAGCCTGAAGCAGAACCCTACGTGAAGCTGCAAAGTTTTACTCTTCTTTGCCCAGATACTAACTCACAAAACCTGTACTGTCTGGGATCCAGGCGTGTGACACCAGAAAATGGGATGGGAGGCAGTGAACAAGCAGTGGGGTCTGACAGCAGGGCTGTACGTGCCACAGCACCTCTAGTGCCTGCGTGCCAAAAACTGGCCTTGTGAGTTCTACAAATTGGGATGTTTGCCCAAGGAAATGAGGTGTCAGATCCCAGAGTGCAGCACACAGCCTGCTGCTGGGATGAGGCAGGGCCTTCCTCCAGTGTCAGCTCTTACATGAAACTAGTTATGAGAGCTGGCTCAGTACAAGGCACTGCAACAACAAGCCAGGGATGGGAATGCTGAGGGAGCTTTATGTTAAAATCCAGCACAAGGTATTAGGCTGTGAACTGATGCTAACAATCACTGAGATATTGGACACGAGCAAATATTCACATGTTTGGAATTGCTGAGGTCTGAAGCATCTGTGTTACATCAGCCTGGAGCTGCTAGGGTGCCAAGGAGGTAGGTAGGTAGGGCAGTGGCTGACTGAATGCCCTGCAGGGTTGGAGGGGAGAGATGAGGAACTCATCATGAAGCAGAGACTTCCCTGGGGTTCTCCCAGACATTTGGGCACTGTGTATGTAGGGTGAAAGACAGACTGTAGCTGTTGACCTTGATGTTTCTCTGCATGCTGGAATCCTGAGTGAAGTGGAGGGGTATGAGCTTAACTTAAAACCTATGAGTGAGCAGGTGGTGTTTCAACTCCCCATGGTTCAGCCCTCAAATCCCAGCTGCATTTGGGAGTGGTTGTTCAGGTCTCTCCAGCAACAGCTCGCAGATCCCTCAGGGTGATGCTGCCAATGCTACAGGCAGTCTCTGCTCATCACGACCTTCCCCTCATCCACCTGTGTGAGCTGACCCAATGGGACAGAGCTCCAGTGATTCAGAAACGGGAAGGTGAGTTGTGGCTGCAGATAGCACACTCCTTTGAGCCACAGGAGAAACTGGTGTAGGATCCATCTCCAACCAAAGTCAGCAAAAAGCATATTCACACCATACTTCCCCACAGCAAGCTGCAAGAGATCACCATCCTGCCTACAGCTGCAGCAGTGAAGTGAGCGAGTTGTACTGCCAGCTGCCACTAGTGATTGTGGGAGCAGCGCTCAGGGTCCCCCAACCTGCTCCAGAAGCTGTGCTTCTGCCACGGGCCTGCCTAGCCCAGCAGGCAACTCTGTTCCTTCGGGAGCAGGTGGAAACATCACAATTTATAAATCAAAGCTTTTGCTAGCTAGAGAACATTTCCCTGCACATTCCCACGTTTCCAGTGTGGGGAGGGCTGCTCCGTGACAGCCTTTGATCCCAGACATTCACAGCGAGCTGATCTTACAAATATGACCATATGACTCAGACTTTGTGGCAGCAACTAGTTCCTGTAAGGCAGAACCAAGCTATGTTCTGTATATGGAAGATTTATTCTGTTTGAATTTCATGGGACTGATGATTTGTGTCAAGTCTGAGCCTTGGCAAAAGGCCTTTTGCTGGGAAGTAGCTCCTGGACAAGTTTGCGGTGATTATTTATATCCAGGCAAAATGAGCTATTTGATGAGTGAAGAACTCATTCTTGCCTCAAAGGTGGTGAAGGTTATCTTTTCTTCCTCTCCTAATGAAAAACAGTTCAGAAAATTTGATTCTTTTTTTTTTTTTTTTCCTCCCCTGTGGAAGAAAAATGCACATTTGGATTGAATTTAGAAATCTACAGCTTGTACAGGTGAGGCTTTTAAAGAGCTGAGGTCTAAGATGGGGAGGAGAGGTGGCCTAATAGAGCACTGCATATATAAGTTAAAAAAATAATTCAATTTGTGTCATTTCTGCCTTGAAAAACAAGACCTTGTATTCCTGTAGAAATGTTGAGGAAATAAAGTCCACCAAAAGTGAGTTTCCCAGATTCTCCAGAGGCATGAGACACGTTAGGTGCTAAGGTGGGTCCTGAGGTATTGAGGCGTTGCAGCCCTTTTAATCCAGCTATTGTTGTGCTACTTTTGGGTGATGTAAGATGCCCAAGTCAGACTTCACACACCATACCATGCCATGCCATGCTTTCTCTTTGTCTAATGTCTATATGAATGTGCTTGTCATCTGTGAAGAGAAAGTTATTGCTAAGAACTCCATCCTATCCCTGTCATGTTAAAGAGAAAATCTGCCAGATCTCCTTTTAACTGGAAACGTGCTAAAACTTGTGTCTCTGACCGTAATGGGAAACCCCTGCAAACAGCTGGACCCCTCCTTGAATGCCTTGGGAACTCTGAAAAGCTCCTAAAGGAATTTGACCTTGTTTGTAACTCCCTTAATAAAGCCTCCACTTTGCTGCCAGCATGTGCAGAGAGCATACACAGAGCATAGGGTAGGCTCTGGGGAAATAGCTATTTACAAGCAATGAACCATTAATTTCCCTCAGCCTAGTGAGCCCTTTGCCCCTTTTTCGTGCTGTTTACAGCTGCCTCTGCCTGCATCTCTAAGTGACTTGTTTATACCAAGGGAAACCAATTTAAAAAAATGGCCTTTCCCTACGTGTATCTGAGTGCAAGGTAATGATCTAATTTGGAGGCCAAGGAGGAAGAACTTGGATGTAAAATGATTACCCTTTTTATCACTTAGTGGCGCAATATCTTTTGATCATATTCAGGACACCTGACACGTTCACATTATTCAGTTTTACAGTAGCTACCCCTCTGAACCACAGAGAGTGAGATGGACGTGTTCAGCTGACCTCTAACACAGGATCTGCTTCTCAAGGACCCCGTCTCTCTCCATCACGTACACAAAAAAGCCCAAAGCTATTTAATTGCTCATCCTGGGTAGAAGGAATCCGGGCTTGGCTTTGGAGTCAGGGCAAGATCGTGGGAACCCTGACTCCACAGCCCAGCTCTGGGTTGTGATGTGTGGGTTAAGCTGAGCAGTCTGCTGAGAAGTGAAATGTCCTTGTCACTTAACATACAAGTTCTCTCCTGTGCCTCCATAAAGGGGAGAAATGGATGTGTTTACAAAGCCCTGAGGAAACTCAGATGGTCAGTGGTGCTCTCCGACTCATGGGATTTGATAATGGAAGAGCAGCAAATGAGCCAGTTCTTTAGGTACTCATTCCCTGGCATTTTTCATTCTAATGCTTCTAGTGACAGAAGGTGATCCAACCCAGTTTGTTTTGATTTCCTCCTCTTAATGCAGATGTATATATGATTTGAAGCAGAGCTCTCATATAAATATTTATTACACCATATAAATAATGGACCCTTCTAGTTTGTTTATATGTGATCAGATCTAACATGTGAATAAGTATGAAATACGTGCAGTAAAAAGTCTATTTTATTCCGTGGTACTTGTTCCTGCCAGCACAAGAGCTGGTTTTAAGAGACTCCTGCCCTTCCAGCTGTGCATTTCTGTCTCTCTTCTGCTTCACCATCCATGACCATTTTCCACCCTGTTTCCATCAGTACAAGTCTGTGGCTGTGCTCTAATCTAGGTCTTAATCAAATATTTAAAAAGAAAAGGCCTCCAAACTGTGATGCTGGACCGATGAGGAAGAGTAACCTCTGGCACTGAAGGGAAAAGTAGAGGGGGGTTGGGATGGCAGGAAAGGATGGGATATCCACTGAAATCTGTGGGGATCAGATAATGCCTGGTCAACCTTTAGCAGATGCAAGTGCTTGCAGCTGAAATGCTCTCATGCTTCATCCTGATTTCACCATATGTCCTTTAAGCCAGCTATAAAGCCAGGTCTGTGGGATGAGCAGCAGGTGTAGGAGTATCAGACCATGTTGTTCCTTTCTAAGGTGCACACCAGGCTTCCAAAGCACTCCTGCTTTTAGGTGTGACCCTATATATGCTTCATTTGCATTCAGCGCAGAAACTATTTTATTATGTGTATAGCTCATGATTAAGAACATGTTTTTAGAGGCCAATCTGCTCCTATGTAGTAAAACTCACAAGTATCCAAATTTGAAGGCTAAATAAATTTCAGTTGCTGTTTAATTCACATATCATACCGATCTAAATTTAAATTAAATGCAATTCTCATTTAGAATACTGAGTCAAAGAGAGACAAAGCCTGCTTTCAGAAAGTTGTTTTTTTTTTAATTTTAGATACTTTACATGTTTCACTTTTTGTCTCAAAACACCAGGAGGTAATTAAAATCACTTTACAGCTGTTTCTAGAAAACTCAAACTATTGTTGGGTTCCATAGAGTCATAAAAATGATTTATATGAAGTTGTTTTTATATGCGCACAATAGCTATTAAAAGAAAAAAGAAAAAAATCCTTTCAAATGTGAATGTGGGCAAGATCTTTCTCTAAGTTCAAGTTGGTTTTAAAATGCTTTTTACAGTGAAGTGACCCCATGCAGTGATTGTGAATAAAAATTCTGAAAATAGTGATTTAAATAGCACTAGTAATTTCTGTGGTGCTATTGGTATGATATTTGAAGAAGTAAAGCAGGTATTTGCATCAGTAGTATCAACTTCTTCAGTAGCTGATTTTATAAAAGATGCATATTGTCCAACTATTAGATAAAAACAAACTCAGCAATATAAGGGCAGAACTTAAGAGATTTAAATCTACAGCATCTTAATTTATTTCCATGAATGAAAACCAGTGTAACTTGCTCAGAACTGATAAAGTTTGTCTTAAAATAATTCAGATGTCCCTCAGGAATACTGTAAAATTACCATGATGGAGAATGCTGAGCCTGAGAAACACAGGTAATGTGAAACCTGTGAGCTTGCAGGCACGCTGTGCTTTATTTTAGGAACCAAAGGCAAGAAGTGACTTGCAGGCTATGTTAGCTCGGTAGTTTCTTTAAAAACTGGGCCAGTCCCACAGCTTCTGAAGTTCTGACCCTGCTTCAGCCTAAATCTGGGCACTTGTTGACTGTCTCTATATTCAGGAAAAGGCTTTTGTTGGGCTGTAATGAATAGAAAGGACGAATGAATTTAAGGACTTTACAGAGCAGTAGATGCATGGAATGCACCATCCCTGTCCTGTACTGAGGGAGGCTAAAGGTGTTGGCTTCTTTGCCTCTGGTCTTGAATGCCTTACAGCCCATGATCAACTCTGCTGCAAATTAAATATTAAATTTTTACTGTCATTGCCAGACCAAAATTTCTTTGTTCTCTGAGACTTCTTGGAAAATGTTAGAAGCTCTCCTCAGATTCTCACTTTAGCCCCCAAACCCCAGAAACGTTAGTAATTTGCTCAACTTTACACACTCTGAGTCAGTCTCTTCCTCATATATTTTATATGAGTTCTGATTCCAGATACAAAGGTGATAAGATGATTTAAATTCACATTAATAACCCAAATGTTTCTAAATGTAACTATAGGATTTGTAATTAAACCTGTAATTGATCCATCAGTTGCAGTCTCTAAATGATTGGGTTTTTTTAAGATCATTTTCTCTTTTCCAGCCTGCTGCTGAAGTTTCCTAAGTTTTATGAAGTGTGTGGTGACTAATTTTTCTCTCTGTTTCTTTCAAATTTACTTTTTAATGTAAAGCTGGTCTTCTCTACACATCCTTCTAATGTTTGGATATAGATTTCCTTTTTAGCCAGTTGTTTTCAGGGACACTGGTGCATCAATGTGAAGTTCTCTGCTGCTATTTGCAATAAAGATGATGACAATTTATCATTATTACAAACAGCAACAGGGAGCTTCACTTTTTAATTGCTTTGGGTTTCTTCTTCTGAGCATTCCTCTTTAAACATCTGCTTCTGCACCGTTTTTGTTTAAGGGTAGTCTTTTGTTTCCATTGGTTGATCTTCACACGGGCTGGTAATTGGATACTTAAGTATTTATAGTTTGGTTTTCTTCCTCTTCCACAGTTCCTGTGGATCTAGATCCAAGTCACTTCTTGAGTTCTCTGCAGGGGCTTGTGTGCCATGGCAAGGAAGAGAAATTAATTGTATTTCAGTTCAGAAACTGTTTGACAGCACCACACTGATAAAGAAATTACCTTCCTAGGCTGCTTACTGAGAGAGAAAGTGGACAAAGTTCATCTTTATTAACAGGCTTCTGCACTGGCTTTTAAAGAGAACATCAAACTTACCAGGCATGGGCTGAGCTGAAAGTGCCCGGAATTTGATATGTTGCACAGAGTGCAGACTGACTCATTGATGCTCTGTTAAGACATCCTTCACAGGCTGCTGGATGGCTAATTTTGGCTGAAGCAGAGGCTTAGACACCTCCAGCAGCTGTCCCTTTGTGAGGGAGCTGAACTTTGTATCAACCACAGCTAATGGAGCATCTTTAAAATATACGAGAAACTGTCCAGAAGCGAGGGAGCTTCCTTCCCTCCTGTTTATGACAGAGATTTTCGTGCAGATTAGGGCAGTTCTGAGTCACTCCTAGGTAAAACGTGGAAGGATTTAGGCAGCTGCCTCACCTGCAAGGTTGGAGTTACTTCCGCTTACACCTTTTTTTGCTGTTCCATTGAAGTTGGCTTTCTCTTTTGGCAGATAACTGGATACCACAGGGCTGATTCAGGCATCCGTCAGCTTTCTTTACAGGAACTAAATTTCTCTCCTCTTAGATAATTGACTCCCACATCTTCCATCTTTCATTCTGTCCTCTCTGCTTCATTGCTCCCAGCAATGAAGTTTTCCTCTTTAATTCTTTAGCAAGAAATCAGGCTGCGTGTTTTGGAGAAAAATCCTGTCCTTTGCTTGGGAGGAGTGTCCTCCAAGAGCTGCCAATTGTTTGTAGATGACTTCCCTCAAGGGAATAGGTATCTTAGGTTGTTCCTTTCACCTGCTTCTCAAAAGACAGCAAGGAAAGCTAGGGGTCTGCTGATTAAATTCGAGATGTAGGTCTGCTCCTGGTGACTTTACACTGAGCCAAAGCTTGGCAGAGAGTTCATCTCTTAATCAGGTACCACCAGTCCTGTTCCAGTGCTTAATCACTTACCTCGCATGCACTACTGGAAATAGTATCTCAGGCAGTGATTCTCTTTCTGAAGCCTTTAATTACAGCTAATCATTTGATCCTTTTGTTACTTCAAGGTCTGATACTTTGTTGGTTGGAAAAGTAGGATGAGTGCTCCATTTTTCTTTTTTCCAAATTCACTAACTCAGAGTGCATCCTCTGACCAGTGGGTAGAGTTTTCTTCTCAGGTTCTATTTTGCTTATTTTTCAGTGTGTACATGTTAGTATAGGGTTGTGCTCCATGCTCTGCTGCCTTTCCAGATCCATGGACAGCCTGTGGAAAACCACTACCTGACAGCTTTACAGCATGTTCACATGTCCAGGTGTACTTGGTCCTTCTTGCTCTGGACAGCCTGTCTCATCTGCCTTTGCAGGTTCAACATGGCTGTGTCAGGGGTGTCTGATCATGAGGTTAACAGATGCTCTCAATCATCTGTAATATGCCCAGTTTCAACGTGGGATTAGTCACCCTTCTCAAAACTAGTTGTCTAAATCTATTTGTGGATCCATCTGTGATGGCTGCTGCCTTGGGAGAGGCTCCAATCTCCACCAGAGCATTTCAGAGTTACCAAATTGCAAAATTTAAACTGTTTGGAACCATTCTTTCAAGACCAGATAGATTTTGCAATCACAAGCAGCAATGTGTGGCTTGGATTTCAGATTTAGATGTGTCACCCATACCAGAGAAAAACAAGTAACACTGAGTAACCAAAGTTAAGGATGTGATTAATAGGCGTTGGCTCCAGTTTCTTTTTTTTCACCGGGAGGAGGTAATAAAGAAATAGTCGTGCTGGGAAGCAGCCTTAAACTGCCTAAAATCCATTCATTGTGGTGAGCTTGATGATATGGGCATTACATCACTGAGACCGACTCCAGTTTTAAAGCCAACTCTGTCTGCAAGCTGCAGCTGGTGAGACCCTCCATCATGGCTCTGCTGCCCTCATTTGGGGTTTTAGCCTGAGAGAGGTTGGGTTATTAAAGAAAATAGACTAAGGAGTCATATCCTACTAAATGCAGCTGGTAAGATGAATTACCCACTGAGGGCTTGGACTAAGGGTTGTGAAATGAAACTCGCCAGCAAGTCTGCATTTGTGGAGGGGTCTGCATTTGTGGAGTGATGCAGGAGCAAGGCTGGAGGGACGTGTGACTTCTAGAAAGTGGGGCCAGAAGTAAAGAGAATAAAGTGAGCTGATCCCACTCCCCCCAAATCCCCAGCTTTAGTTTTGAAATACCATATTCCAAAAGCACAGCTGATGCCTTTAAACACTTTCACATGTGGAAGTTTCACCATGGCCAGGATTTGTGTTTGCTCTCTGGCAGTGTATCGAGGCAAGCCAAGACTAATGACAGCTGAGGGTAACTCTGGCCCAGCCTCTCTAAGTGGGCTCTCTATCTATGAGGTCTTAAAGCAGTTTTTATTGCTCTACTGTGGGATTTGAGCGTTGTGAGTTTTAAAAGGTTCTTGGTAGGGGCCTGGCTCTGCTTAGCAGTACTTACCTCAGAGTTAGTGATGCAGTGCTGGCATTTGTGAGCGTCCTTCCCACACCTCTGACACATGGGATCAATTGTTTCTCAGTGGTGCCAGGGTGGTGTCTCATACAACATTTGCAATTTGCATTTAGCAAGCAAACAAGCAGCAGGAGAAAGGAAATCATGGAACGTGGAATCATTAAGGTTTGAAAAGACCTCTAAGGTCATCGAGTCCAACTGTAATGTTTCCCTGAATGAACATGACGTCTGGTACAAGAAGAGTACCGTGTCTGCTTTCCCATTTCCAAAGACCTGAAGAAAAAAATTAATTTGGCCAGCTGAAGGGGACCATAAACCAACTCTGCTGTACCACATTGCTGGGCTTGGTTTGCCTATATCTTTTTGACAGGCTAACTGCATGATTTATGGATAAGAGGGCCTCTGTTTTCTTACCTCTCTGAGCTCTGAGCATGGGCACCTCGAGGTGAAGACTTCTGCCCTGTAATCACCTCCCAAAGAGGTATGAATATATTTGGAACTTTCACTTAAACGAATTCTCTACAGACTTGTTTACATTTGGATGTTAAACTACCTACATACACTTCACAACAGCCAACAGGAGTGATGTTCAATGTTTTTATACTCCTGAGAAATGGGGGTAGAAGGAAATACCATGTTGTCACTTCTAGAGCTCTGAATGACACAGTGGTGACTGTGATTTATGAGGGTGCTGTAGTCTCATCTATCACTCAGACACCTCTCAGATGTATTATTGGCATCTTCAGTGCTAGTCAGTGAGGGAATAAAGATGCTTGAATATGACATTTTGGCATCCAGCTAAATGAGCTCCTTATCACAAACCCTTTGAAGATGGTCACATGGAGGTTTTGATCGCTGCTCTTACATTTTTCGGCTCAATGTGGAGGACAAAGATATTGACAAACCAAGAAAAACCAACAAGGGAGACAAAGCTGATTTCCATACTGGTGTAGTTTTCCCTCAAAACACTGGTGGCTGCTTGCCCTGGCATTTATGGGAATGCACAAGGCATTTTTGCTTAGAAACAATGTGGAGGGAAAACCAGGAAAAATTCCCCTTTTTAACCAAAAGAAAAAAATCTTTGAAGTAAATACATGGTCAAAATTTGTTCCTAGAGCCTTTTTATTTTTTTTTTCAGGGCTAGAAAAATATGACTCCTTCCAAGAGAATGCCTCAGGTCTTAACTGGGGAAAATGAGAAGAGTGTTTGGATTCACCATATGGGTAAATGGTAAATACCTGCTGTTGTCAGTGAAGTTTAGCTGCATCTTCTAACATGGGTACCTCAGATGACTTTCTGCCACTCCTGTGTCCACCAGATTTTGGTGCTCATTAGGCTCTGGAGGTCAGTGAAAAGAGTAAGACTTGCCTAAATTGTGGCTGTTTGCTGCAAGAGCCAAGGAAAAGGAGTGCTACAAGAAACTCCACCAAGCTGGCAGCCATCTAAAAGCATTCAGAGACCAATATTGCTTAAAATCTTCAGTAACGACCTGGATAACTTGGGGCAGAGTTTGTAGGTTGCACCAAACTGGGCGGGACAGTTGTTTCCATATAACTGGAATACCAAAGCATCCAGTTCAGGGTTCTCCAGGTAAAGTGATACCTCTCCAAGGTAAAGAGCAAGTCTAGTGAAAGGTCACCATGCTGGTGAGGGGGCTGGAGCCCACAGTATATGTGGGAATGCTGAGGGACCTGGCATTTTTCAGTCTCCAGAAGAGAAAGCTCAGGATTGAACCTTATGTCTGTTTTCTACTACTGAGTGGGCGGCTCTGCAGAAGACTCTTCTTGGAAAAGCACAGAAAAACTCAGCAAACTAACATCAAAAGCAATGAACACGAGTTGTAGCAGCAGAAAGCTGAGTAGATACAAGGACAAAATCCTTCATTCTTCACCTGGAGAGGGGTTTAGCCCTGGAACAAGTGTCCAATGAGCTTGGGGAATATTTCTCTGTGGAAAACTTGCCTAGGCAGCTTCTTGAGCAACCTGATGTAAAATGAAAGCTGTCTGTGCTTTGGGCAGGAGGTTGGACAGGGTAGGCTCCAGATATTGCTTTCAGCTAAATTATAGGATGGTTTATGTGCTGCAGTCACAACAGGTGACTTTTTCCCCCAGGTATATTTCCCTGGATATATTAGGAGGTTTGCAAAAAGTCCACGTAAAAGAGGCTTTTACAGTCCTGGTGCTCTGTTTTCTATGCTAGAGGCTTTCTTCCCCATGTGTAATTGAAGCACAGACAGTCTCTTCTGCTTTATTGTTCATTTTGGCCATTGCAGGTTGAGCTGGAGCAGCCTGGCAATTGGAGAATTGAGGACTTCACTACTGATATTTGTGAATATGGAGGCCTGGTCTGTGCCCAAAGACGCTGGTTACATATGTACTGGTAAACCAGCAGTACCAGGGCCTGGGCACAGATACTGGAAATAGATCTTCTGTACTGAGAAACTGTAGCATGATCCATGGCATAGTTTGTTGCCTTAGTCTAGCCAACACGCTCCTAGTCAGTCCCAAAGATCATAAAATAGAAGAATGGTTTGGGTTGGAAGGACCTTAAAGATCATCTTGTTCCAACGTCCCTGCTCATGACACATCTTACAATAAGACTAAGTCACTCAAAGCCCTGTCTGACCCGGCTTTGAATGCTTCCAGAGGTGTTTTGAGGCTGGTTGTAGGACAGAGACTGAGTACCTTCACTCTGTTTTGGATGGTAAGAGTGTTTAATAGCACGGCTATGTGCTGTTCCACCACAGTTTACCTCAGTGCCAGATATGGTCCAGCACAAGTTTTCATTTACCAGTGAACATGTACCAAAACAGTGTAAACTGGATCTGGACACTGATAAATACCAGTAAGGATTGCAGTGTTAGGAGCTGCTCTGGATGATGGAGCTACCTAGAAGAGGCTCTTATAACTTAAGCTACATCTGCATTATTTGTGGGGCTGGTGAGGGGACTAGAGTAGGGTTCCCCAGCTGCCTGTAGGCAGTATGGCATTTTGTTTTCAGTAGATATCATGGACAGGGCTGTCCTCTCTTGGACCAAAAAAACAAAGCAGCCTGATAAAGGTGGCACCAGGACTGTGCTCACCTGCCATGAACACATCTGCTGCTCTGTACCGGATACAGTGAAAAGAACCTGCTGCTGGCTGGCCCTGTGGCTGGCTGACCTTGTGTCCAGAATACTGTGGGGGCCTTCTGTAAATTTATATTTGGGACTAGCCCTGTTATATCTCAGACTGTATTACCTGTTTGGGGTAGTGCTTGTTGGCAGAATCATCCTAAGGAACAGGGCAGCACCAAATCAAGGAGGATAACAGTGTGTGTTAGATTTAAGCCCTGTTTGGTTTCCTAATGCAGATGCTGCTGCTAAAGCCAACATGAATGGAAACTATGGCCTGTTAGAACTGCATGGGAGGAAGGAGGTCATCAATAAATACCAGGACATGATTACTTTTCTATAGCTAGAAAAGCTTTCAATAGTTCTGTGAGGGTATATGACAAACAAAACTACTAGAAGTGTTTTCAGTGAGCTGAATCTACAGCTTTGACATCTGAAGAGCCAATCCAGTTTGTTAAGGTGGAGAGCAGAGTCTGTAGTTACTGCACATTTCCCGCATGAGGAACCATGGCTGACCCGTGGGCTGACCATCTCTGGGCATGACATATGCAAAAACCTCGTTGTGCCCCTCACAGGACAAATAATGGGTAATGCTCCTGTGCCAGGGGCAGGGCCCCTGAGCAGACAGCTGTGGGGTGTTCTCTGTTTTGTATGGGAACAATAACATGTAAAAAGAATAGGAGCCCTCCATGAAATCCTCTGCAATGCTTAGATGTGATGAGTTTCTCTGACTGGACCTTTGCAAAAACACAATGAATCAGGATTGCTGCATGCCAGATGTTTCCACTGGAACCTCTGACACTCATTGGATCAGAAATTCCCTAGGGAGATTTGGGTGGTTCAGTATGAAAATGTTCACATGGAACATTGTTCTTTTGTCATTTGCAGCATGATGCCTTTGATTTGAGAAAAAAAGACATGTTACCCTCTAGGCTTGGTTTCCTGTGGCTTTCCTGTGTCTCTCATGGCTTTTGTTGCTGTGCTTGTTCTAGCACTCAATACCTTTTGGGGTTCATTTTCCCTTTGCCTGCTTCCTAATTAGTGACCTAAAGGGTTTTGTATTCCTTTCTCTGCAGCTGTCCTGTTGCTTGTAGCAACAATTTGATGTTGAAGAAATGTCTCCTTGTCAGCTTCCCCCTAAACTTGGTCCTGGCTGGACGGTGAAAGCAAACTATCAGTCTTGCACCTAAAAGCTCAAAACCTTGTCTCTACAAATTGTTTTCACCCTAACTGAGTAAACAGGCAAAACCATCTGATAGAAAACAGTACTTGAGAAAATACTTCTGGGTCTTTCCATATTCTAAATTCCTGATTTAAGAAAAGTTTTTACTTGCAGGGAATAAATGCGCTTAAAACAATATTTCTACTTACACGGTGGATGACAATATTATAATTATTCCTCCTCACAATAAGTCTCCTTAGATTTAGAAATACAACATCTTCTAAGGGCAGACAGGGACACTGATCACATCTGTCTGCAGCCGGGGCCACAGAGGGGGACTTGAGACAGCTCTTGTGGGTGTTACAAAGGCTAAAAAAGCCTACTCAAACTTTCCTAATCTCTTCCCCTCAAAATGAAACAAGCTGTATCGGGTTTGCATGGTCACATTTTGGTAGCAGGGGTCTACAGGGGTGGTTTCTGTGTGAAGATGCCAGAAGCTTCCCCCACGTCTGATACAGCCAATGCCAGGCGGCTCCAAGAGGAACCAACGCTGGCCAAGGCTGAGCCCATCAGAGATGCTGGAAGTGCCTCTGGGATAATGTATTTAAGAAGGGGAAAGAAGTTACTGTGCAACGGCAATTGCAGCCAGGAAAGAGAGAAGTGAAAATATGGGAAGGTAACAGCCCTGCAGACACCCAGGTCTGAAGAAGTAGGGGCAGCAGCTGCTCCTCCTTCCCAGTCACAGGATCTGAGATTCCTCTGCAGCCCGTAGTGCAGCCCATGGTGAGGCAGCTGTGCTCCTGCAGCCCATGGGGGTCCATGGGGGAGTGGAGATCCATCTGCAGTCCTTGGAGGAACCCACATCAGAGCAGTGGGATTCGCAAAAGATGTACCCCTGTGGGAAGGCTGTGTTGGAGCAGGTTTCCTGGCTGGATCTGTGACCCTGTGGGGGACTCAAGCTAGAGCAGCCTGTTCCCACGCTGGAGCAGGGGAAGAGTGCGAGGAGTCCTCCCCACAAAGAGAAAGGAGTGGCTGAGACAACTGAATGCAGCCCCCATTCCCTGTTCCCCTGTGCTGCAGGAGGAAAGGAGGCAGAGAAAATCAGGAGTGAGGGGTTTTGCTTGTGTGGTGGGTGGGCTCTGGCTGGGGAGCACCTGGTGTCTAGCCAGGATCCACCCACCACACAAGAAAACCTGGATAAAACCAACACACCTAAATCAAATCAGAATTTTACCCTTCCCTGACAAGACCTCAATGTCCAACTCCCTTACATGTGTGAGATGGGTATTTGTTAATAACTTTTCCTGTTACTATGATCCATGGCATTATCAGACAGCTAAATTAATCTACATGAATTCCAAAGGGATATTATAACTATATTAGCTTACTAAAATACTAACATATATTCTGTTGCTGTGACAGTCTCTTAGTTCATGGGGAAGCTTGCAGTGTTTTTGGATAAATACATTGTAGTAAGACTCCAAAACTCTGAGACCTTTCCCCATGCTCTGCACTGATTTGCTCTTCTTAGTCTTTTTCTTTTCTGTGAAGCTGTTTCTCTCCATTTATTAAAATGAAGATAGTGATACCTGCCTTAGAGTCCTTTCAGACCTTTATAGAATGGTGAGAAGTAATTATTTTTATTACAGATAGCCTTTTCCCTGTGAAAACAGGCCATCTTTTATTTGCAGCCTTCTTTCTACAGAAAGAGTTTCTGATTCTTCAGTGTTCTTTTTGGTAATTTCTTTTCATCAATTTACAATTTATTACAGGTGTGTTAGAGTCAGATACACCTTCCCATGCAAGCCCAAACACTTTTAAATATGGAAATCTCATATGTATGTCCTCTCACAGTCTGCATCTGGTAACTTATTTCTAGGCATTTTCTGTTGTGAATGGACAAATATTAACAAAGAGGTATTGTTTTTCCCTTTTAGAGTGTCAGTCAGCTACTGCTCTCCAGCTCATGATCAAGCGCTGTCATGGGAAAAGAAGCTGCAGCATATATGCCAGCACCTATGAATTTGGAGATCCTTGTTATCCAGGCATCCAAAAGCATCTTAATGTCATCTACACCTGTGGTATGTCACGAAATTCTCTTACTTTAACTCTCAAGGGACTGTATGTTTGATGAACGGTGCTATGTGGAGAACAACAAGACATTATCATACACCAAAAGTCGTTGATCTTCCAGTTGGCTCATGGTGATTCTTGTTTAGTCAACAGGGGAAAGTTCTGTGGATCACTGGAGTGGTTTAATTCTGTCACTTTTTGTGCTCATTGGCTTGATAGAAAAAGCAAAAAAGATGGAAATGATATTTTATGAACACATTCAGATGTGTCTTCAAGGCAGGAAAATCTGGTGGTGGAATCAATCCACTCAGTGGATATTTACACCCTGAATGTTGGCTCTCTGCAGCAAAGTCATGGTTATCAGTAGGATCCTTATTATTTTGTTCTGTATTACATTTTGTACTGCAGAATCAGACAATTACCAATCCATACTCATCCACTGTGTTAGTATAAAGTCACTCCCAAAATCTTCAAGTGAAAATTGCAACATTTTTTCCCAATAAAATACCGTTATTAAAAAAAAAAGTAAATAAATAAACAGCTGGAGCTCCAAGTTGGGAATTTAAGTCATAGTGTTGAGCAGACACTATGCTCCTACCTGACTAGTCATCTTGATTTGCAACATATGATAAACTGTTCCTGTCTGAGCCCTGTGGTATAAAACCAACATCAGATCTCTTTTCTTACTGTGTGATGATATTTTGGTCATTTGTATCTGACATATTTGAAAATATTTTCTTCAGGGTTTTGCTCATATAGTCGTTGCTAGGATCAGCTCAGTTTCTCTCTCTCTGTTCCTTTCTGCATCCACTTGGAAAAAGAAATTCTAGTGCTACTTCGAATGTGGTGACAGAAGGCAGAGACTGTGGTAGAGGAGGAATTTTATGTCCTTCAGACAACAGCTCTGTGGGTCACTCCCTGTGTGTCACTGCAGGATGCTGGGTCTGATACCACTGGAGATAGATTTGCCATAGCATTTTGTGCAGTGGCTGCAGCACGGTGGATGTCCAGAACCTTGAAGAGCAGAGGCTTCAGTGCAGAAGCTATGAGGCTTTGAGTTCATCTGGCTGTTGTTGTCGTTTGGCAGGAGAGGCAGGAAGATTGGGTTTTTGTTTGAAATGATGTAGCAAGAAGTAGCAGGGCTATCCATGCAAAGCCCTGTGAGTTTTCTAGGTAGGAAGGTGAGGTTTTTATATCGATTTCCTCATAAAGAGACTGAAGAGAAATTTATCCTCACGGGGATTTGACAGAAATGAAGGCAATGCAGCAAAACAGGAGCTCCATCCCTCAAGAATCCAGGGAAAACAAACAGAGCCCCATGATGTATTTCCAAGAGGATTTTTTCTTCAAAGGCCTCAACAGCCTTATTCTGACTTTGTGGTCCTGGTCTCAAAGTCCACTACAAAAGACATTGATGATCTCTTAATCTGACCTTAGCTTTCCTAGTCCTAGTCTAACTGCATCAGGAAATGAGTCACGCTTGAGAGCACAAAGTGGCATGTTTTGCTTTTCTGTGGGTGAAATCTGCCTCATCCTTTGAAGGTGGCCATGGCTCCTTTTCAAAACCATGATCTCAGACATGTCTCTGAGCTGGATTTTGTGATCAACAGACACATATTTCTCACCTCAAACAGCAAAATCCTTCAAAATGTGAAAACCAAATAAACAAGAAATCAAATTCCAGTCCCATGTGCTCGTGTCAGACAGAACTAAGTGCTGGCATTCTTTTAGAAGAAATGATAAAACAAAGCAGTTTGATATTCTTATGGTTTAGAGCATGATAGCAGTGTAGAAAACCTCCTGTTTGATATCTCTTTGTTTCAGGTTTCCATAAAGCTTCACACATTATTGCTCCTGGTATGGTGCTCTCCTACTGTGGGAGTGAAAAGGGACAGGCTGTAGCCTGTGTCTAGATACATATCCCTGTTCCTCACCACTTGCAGTTTGAAACATCTAGCCCCTGGGATGAAGGATGGGGCTTTGGTGCTGTTGCTTGGAGAGCAGTGAAAAATGCAGCATGACCCTGGCATATCTTGGGAAATGTGATGGGTGTAAAAA
The DNA here is from genome assembly GCF_003031625.1 of Empidonax traillii. NCBI lineage: Eukaryota > Metazoa > Chordata > Aves > Passeriformes > Tyrannidae > Empidonax > Empidonax traillii. Next base: position 200,872 of record NW_020956098.1, read on the forward strand.
TGGATTTTTCTGAGCATCGCTTTAACACTTCTTGTTGCTGCTTCGAGTAGGTGACCTCATCACTCCCTGAGATCAGGCAGTGCAGTCAGTCTGCTCCTCTCTGTCACTGCCTGTCTGCCAGACTGTGGCAGAAGTGTCCTGCCATTGTTCAGCAGTTTGGAGCATGTCACTGGTCTTACCTATGAGAAAAACCGTGACGTGACCTTGTCCAGTGTTACTGACCCACTGCGCTGCTTCAGAAGAGATGGTGAGAGCAAGCACAGTGAGGGACATGGCAGTGTGGGTGGGACAGCCTTCATACAGACATTTCCCATGTGAGAAACTATAGTACGTATGGGAACAGGGCAGCTGGACTCTGCTCTTGTTGCTAAAGCATGGGGAGGTCTGGAAAAAGACTAATATGTCTTCTTCCAATAGCAACTCATGAAAAAAAATCTGCTGAGGGAGTAACTTATGAGGTGACAAAAAATAATATTAACTGAAAACTTGTGTTGTTAGCAGATATCATAGCCCTTTTGCTGAGATGGACCCTGTGAGAGGATTAATGCTGGTGTTGGCCATGTGGGCAGCTTAGGGAAGAGCTGGTGAGGTGACTTATCTCCCAGTCCTGGCAGGAGAACATCTGCAAGGGTCTCTCAGGTCAGCAAGTCCAGACTGTTCTCCTCTAACTTGACAGCACAAGCTGAGCTCTATTCCAGACCTTCAAGGGGTAAATGAGGCAAAAGTTTTTCTTTCTCTTAGCTACATCGATATTTCTTTGGAGGTTTATTCCTCTAGCCTCCATGTTTTATTGGACATGAGAATGCCTGACAGACACACACAGTTTTGTTGATGAATCTGGTCTTAAATAAAGGTGTCATCTAACTTGTTGCCCAGCTGCATAATTTTTAAAATATTTGTTGTAATTACTCCAGCCAGTGGGAATGTCTCAAGCCAGCAGTTCTCCACATCATTATTATATCCCTTCGCATCTTGGGCTCAACGCCTGTTGGCATCGCTCAGCTGAGAGGGAAATGCCACCAGTTACCGTGTGTGACTGGTGTGACTGAAACAAACAAGTAACTGGCAGCCTGGTGTGACAGTGATCTCCCATGTGCAGCAGGGTCCCATCAGCCCAGCCAAGGAAAAAGACGAAAAATCTTCCAACAACGAAAACATTCCAAACTTTAACCTTGGCAGGAGCTGAAATACAAAATTTTGGCCCAAAGCCAGATTTAGCTAATGGGATGGTGTGGAAGGTGGGATTTTCCAGTATGTGGGTTCCATTACTGCACTAATAAATAACATTAATTATTTTTTCAAAGGGAAAAGGCAAGTTAATTCTGGGAAGTACATAAGGCATTGTGAGGTTGATCTCTGAGTGTAGCAGCTGTAACTAGAGGCAAATATAAAAATTTAAGCTCTGCCTTTTCTTTAAAATACTTTGAAAATATTAGAGGGTAAAAGAAAATAAAAAAAAGTATTAGTACAACTGAGAAAAATAGTGCAATAAAGACTAAATAGATTTCCTTTTTCTTTCTTTCTTGCTTGCTTGCTTGCTTTTCTTGCTTTTCTTTCTTTCTCTTCCACCAACCATCTTCCTGTCTCTCTGTCTTTCTTTGGTATTAAAGCATTGTATTTGTACTATCTGAGAGTAACTTGCTAATGGTTTTGAACTTACTGATAAGAGTTACTGTGCTCTTGACCTTTTCCTTTTTCTCAATTGTCCACTTATTAACTTCAAAGGATCCCTTTAATTCTCTATCTCTCTTTCCGCTCTAGTTTGCTAGACTTGTTTTTTGGCGTATGCTGAAGTCGTAACTCAGCACTGCATTAAAACCTATAGAACTTTCTTACACATATAGTGCCACTTGGACTCAAGGAAGCATTGAAGTGCTTTATTTTAAGACCTATGGATAATTACCATGAAAGTTAAATATTTTCTCAAATCTTTCCTTGAGTGGGGATGAGGGGCTTGCCTCTGTGTAAAGTGAAACCTTATTTTTAGCACTGAAAATCAGGAGAGCAGTTCAGAGTGCCTACTATCCCCACTGCCAGACCTGCCTCCTCATGCAGTCCATGAAGGCTGCAAATGTAAACCCTCTGGTAAGGACCTGCTGTTCTTTGAATACAGACACTGGTCAGAAATGGCTTCACGAGAGTAAAAGAAAAGGATGGGGATTGTGAATTTCTTTGTGTTTCGGTGGGTTGGATATGGGTCCTGCTAACTGGTGACTTTTTAGTGCTATTGTTAGACATATGCTGGGCAAAATGGAGGGAAAATGGCCGTAGATGTGTTTTTGATGTGAATATCTGTGATACGTTTACATGTGTGCGTGCCTCCTGCGTGATTCATGCTCGCCAGAAAGGGCTCATTGGGTTGAGAGCTAATGAACTGCCATGGTAACTCATAAATTGCTTGGAAAATCCTGCAGTTCTGCCACATTAATAATCCTGCCATCCTGCTTTATGAGGCAATACGCTGAGTCCCCAGGGGCAAAGCGCTTCACACCCCAATGAGAGAACTGCGCAAGTAGAGAACAAAGTCTGAGCACAGGAACAGCAGCTACTGTTGTTTTGGGGTGTCTGGTGCTGCTGGGAGACCAAAGAGGGTCAAGGAGAGGTGACAGAGGTGCTCTGGGGTTGTGGGGATGGGCTGACTTTTGCTTTCTCTGGTACTTGGGAAATCAGTCTGTTTTTTTCTAAAATGTTGTGTTTAAATAAATGTTCTCTCAAGCTGGACTAGAGGCAGGGTCTGTGTTAGACAAGAGAGCTCTGACGTGGTTGCCCTCATGATGGTGATGAGGAGAGAGGCTAAAAAGCTGCACAAATTCTCTCCTGTCATCTCAAAGGGACTGTGCTCTGGTCCATTAGCTCCTGTGCAGTAAATCTATCAATGCCTCAGGCTGGATGAACGTAATGGTTCCTTCTGCTCTTAAAATGTATGAATTCATGAATGTAGAAAATGTATTTTTATCACTGCAGAACCACTTTCTGTTGCTATAGAAAGAAATTCCAAGATCTGAAAAGAAGTAGGAAAGGAGCAATTCCAAACTTCTAAGACAAAAAATCCTTTTCCATCCCTTTGAAACGGAGCAATGCAGACAGGGTCTTGCTAGAGAAAGAGAGACACAGAATGTGTAATGCAAACTTTCTTTCTTCAAAAGGTGAAATAAAATTTACAAACAAGTAAACATTTTAGGCAGTCTAGCTCTAGGGATGTTACACTGAATGTATAATGTTTGATAATGTTTCTTTAACTGGGCTTCTTGTATCATGCTGTGAAGCAGAACTCACAAACATAGATTTGAAATTCAGAGCCACATAGGTTTGACCTGCCAAATAAATAAACAACAGAATAATGATACCATATAATTCCATTATGTGGCTACTTTCATTGTCAAGACACTGTGCTCAGAGATCATTTAGGACATCTGTCCAAATGCTTTTTCTTATCTTCCTAAGACAGGAGAAGTTTGTCCAGTAATTTTTGTATCAAGCCTATGCTTCTCCTTAACAATAGAGTATTTTTTAAAAAGTTATCTAGTCCTCATGTAATGACTACAAATAATGAAAAATTCATGAAGTGGGATTCGTCTGACCAAGTGTAGACACATAAGCCACAGAGATTTATAGTGTAGGCATTCTCATCTGAGAAAAATACTTTTTACAGGTAATGGAGAGAAGCAGCTGCTTTTGAGGCACAAATCATCTCATCCTAAAGTAAGTGCCTGAAAGAGATGAACTGCATATTTGAAGTGACAATTCTCCTGTACTGACTATAAAGGGAGCTTCTGGTGCTAAGCTGGCATACTGTTATCTACATGTAGATAACATTATCTACAGTGCAAATGTATCTAGATCTATACCATCCCATTGCTGGAAGTGTTCAAGACCAAGTTGGATGGAGCTTTGAGCAACCTGGTCTAGATGATCTTTAAGGTCCCTTCTTACCCAACCCATTCTATGATTCCATGATCCTATGAACTGGTTAGATAGCTTTCAACCATGTCCTTATGAAAATACTTCTTTTAGTCAAAATTATCATTGTCACGTGAGGATAATACCAGTGTTTTCTCCTTACATTTATTGGTTTCCACTCCCACTGTTTGACAGATCTCCAATTGTTACAGATTTATCCAAGTAAGAGAGGAATATTATTTTAGCTATTGAGAAATTAACTGTACCCAGGAGTGTTAGTGTCGAAAAAATTCTCAGGTGGCAGCTCGTGGTCTTGCACCTCAGCTCAAGGTTATATAAGTCTCTACACTTGGGTGTGGAGACGGATTTTCCTCTTAATTGGTTTTGGCATGGGATTGAGGTCCACTTTCTACATTTCCCCTTTATAGATTCCCTAAAAGTTTCCAGGAACTGAGACGGGGTCAACAGGTTTGCTGACTTCTTTGACTGATTTTCAGGTTGTTCTTTTGGACTTCAGGCCAGATTTGTTGTAAACTGTCAGGGACTGTGAGTGGTGATATGGGAGAGTGGGTAGAGTAGATTCATTGGTGATGTAATATCTGTTGCCAGTTTCTGCAAGCAAATGGACCTGTTGAACCTCCTTCCAGGCTTCTGCACACTTCCATCCAGGTAAAAGAAAAGCAAGGAACTTGTTTCTCCTTTCAGAAACTTAGACCTCGCTTTCAGAATTCATCACACTTCACAGAACCTGTTAAATTATCAGTGGCAGTGTAACTAATGACTGCGCTGTGATGGGTGACCACATAGCTCAAGGCTGATGAGGCTTTGTCATCTTCGGGGGTGTTGTCTTAACAATTTTTGTGGATGCAGTTTCTTGGATCTTGGAGAGGAACAAAGAGGAAACCCCTCAGTCAGCAAGACTCTCATAATTTGGATTCATGGCACAGATCTGTTGGAGATCATGGATCATCTGAGGCTAAGGGCAAGATGCCATCTCTTTTGCTGACCAGTGCTAAAGTGAGTGGGGCACAACTTTACAGTGGGCTTGGAGGTACCTGCTAAAAACAGATTATAACAGCTGTGCCATCCTACACCAAGGAGGAATATGCTACAGGGACAAAGAGCTTTTTATGTTTAACATTAGTGATTGCACAAGAATGTGAAACGTGACATGGCACAAACAGCCTCATTAATTTTGAGATGAAGCTTGGTAAATTATGTAATTGAAAGCTGTCACTGTGCTGCTCCTGTTTGCCTTTGCTTGCTGTACCACTCACTGTGGCTTGATCTGAATCACACACCCAGGAGAGTCCGAACACGTTTGGCCTGGCTGACCCAGACACAGCAACTCCTCATTACCAGGGCAGAATGAGCCTGTGTCTGACATAGATTAAGGTAGATAAATATTCTGAGAAAGTAGAGCTTCTACATCTCAGGTGGAGGAGGAGCAGGTAATGCTGTCACCTCAAGGGAAAGCCCTTTGATTCTTGCAGAGAAGAAATGGAGACTTGGAGATAAAAATCATTGCCTTGGGGATGGGGAGGAAGGAAGATGGGGCTGGAGGAGGCAGAGAGGGAGTTCAAAGGGCACCTTTTATGATGATTCTAAGCAGAGTTAGCTGTGAGACCAGTGCAGCCTTACAATTAGGCAAGCTTTGCTAGTGTACTGCTGTGGTCCTCCACCTCTGGGAGGCACACAGAGCTCTTCCTATGGAAAAAGAGTCCCATCAGAGTTAGCTAAAGTACTGTGCAACTCCTGACCCCCACTGTTCACAAGGTGTGTGCACCTTTTATCTCTATCTTGTTTGGTTGGTTGTTTGTTTTGTTTTTGTTTTGTTTTAATTGGTGAGGACCATGGTCTGAAAGTTACAGGGGGAGACTGCAGGGAAGGATGGTCAGTCAGTTTGTCATGGTGGAGTGAGTGATGGCAAGGTTGGGAAGGAGGCAGGTGGGACTTCTGGTTTGCATTCTGGTATTTTCCATATGTTATATGAATTTAGAAATTTAAGAAAGGCTTTAGGGTGGACCCAGAGTTTCTCCTGTAATAACTGTAATGCTAAACTGTAATATAACCAACATTTTATGGTGGCTGACAAACCTTTGAGGTTTCTAAACAGATTTGCTCATTGAATGATTTCCTCTGGCATAAATCTGCACATGTCCTTGAGACTGAACAGCAATCTGCCATCTAGAGAAGGGATTTTAGGCCTGGGGTGGATCTGGAGGGCTCTGCCTGGCTGTCCACGCTTGAATGGGGAGGGTACAGCCTTGAAAGCACTTGCAATCCATCCATGATTTCACCCCAGAAAAGCAGATCTACCTGAGAATGATTGTGCAAGAAGACATCTGAATGCCATATATCTAAAGGAAATATTTCAGGAAGTCTGGAGAGGGGTAAATGGAGCAGAATAAAAGTTACATGAGTTATCTCTGTGGTGATTTTTTTTTCTGTAAGCTTAACCCTGATGTACAGACTTTCTATTCTTTGACATCTTGAAACCACTAATGATGGTCTTTTAAAAATTCCGACCATGAGTAAGTGGTATTTATAATTTTATTACCACAGGTTACTTTTTTACCTGGGAATCTCATTAAATAGCCTCATAAACAGGGTTTACTGCTGATTCTCCGTGCCTGTCAAGACCTGTACAGCCTTCAAATATAGCAATTAACAGTAATGTTACCAGGTATGAGTCCTCTTTACTGGGGATGTGGTAGGCAGCCAGTCTGCCAGCCCCTGTCATGCAGGAGACTGCAGGCTACAGCCAGAGGAATGTCTCAGCAATGAATGACTGACCCTTCATTCAGTGATCACCCTAACTCCTCCTAATTGAGGTTAATGCCAGAAGCATTGACACCTTGATGCTAACTCATTAGCGCCTGGAGGCTACTGGAGATTGCTGACAGCTCAGTGAAACACTCATTAAATTAAATTTAAAGGGAGTGTTTGACACCATGACCAATTAAGATATATTTGCATGGATAACATATATATATATTTACCTTTCCTTTTTGAGAATGTAACAAGACAGTGCCATTTCCTTGTACCCTTTATAACTTAAATGATTCTATGATCAAATGTGTATTTAATTGCTGGGAAGTGCACCAATTGATTCTATGAGTGTTACCTCAGCAAGGACTGGTTGTGCAATGCACTTGATTACTAAGAAATGGTTCCTGCTATGAATAATTTAGTGGTTACACAGGCAGGGCCAGCCAGACTTTGGAAAAAGTGTTAATCTCTTTTTATGAGTGGACACAATATTTACTTAAGGGTTCTTGTCATGGGAGCTGAAACTAAGAACTATCAGCTGTCTTATCGACATATATTCTGTGGTGGCTTTGTTAGATGAGTAGATCCATGCTTTGTTTTCCAGGTGGAATTTTCACCATGCAGTATTTCCTGACCAATCCTTTCTTATATGACATGAAAAGAAAGCACAGGATGTGGCAAGATAATGTCTAAGTTATTACTGTTTTGAACCTGAGCTGTGGCTCTCCATGATCAAATCAACTAGTCCTGCATGGACTAGACAGGAGGAGGATGCTGTGCCTTGTATGAATTACGTCATTTATAACAGCTGAATGACGGCCAACCAATGTCTCTTTAGCCATGTGTCACTAAAAAACATTTCTCTTGTTCGTGTTCAAGTTCTTGTCTGGGAGAGACCAAGTAATGGTAGGGCGTAGAGGCTGACACTTCAGTGCCTTCTCATGACCTGGTAACCTTCTGCAGGTTACCCCATTTCATCCTTCAGTGGTATAACAGAATTCCAGAGAACCACTCTTTCCTCCCCCTTTGCCCCTTTTTTCCATTCCTGCTTGATCTCGGAGGCCCAAGGCATGAATATTTTTTCTTCTGGTTGTGTGGAGGTTCTGGAATGGACTTTTACAATCTTAGTGTCTGGTCATCTCTGCACTGTGCTTAGAGACAGGGATGCCAGTGAGACATTTAAGAGTAGGCACTTCCCAAAAGTTCCCTGGGTAATGTCTGCTCAGTGTAGATGACCTTTTGTGGGGCACCTCCCCCTACGCTGAGGGCTAAATTGCCATGGAAGTTACACTCCTGCTGTCTTGTTCTTCAGGAAACTTCCCTAAACATTATTTTTTTAAAATTTACTTTTCCTACCTCCTTTTTGTGACCTCCATTTATTTAAAGTATCCGTACCCATACAGTAAATGCCCCTTCAGACAGTCTCTTCAAATACTGTTGACAGTGGCTACTTTTCATGTCCTATTTTAGTCATTGTTTAGCTAAGCCATTCATTTCAGCTCCTTTAATCTTTCCTCATAAATCAACCTCTCCAGTCACTCAATTGTCTTTTTCCCACAATTACCTGAATCTTTTAACAAACACTGAAAAGGCTTATGATTATTCCCTACCCCTCTCACCAAGATCCAGCAGAGACTTACAATTTCTTTGCCATATATCAACAATGACTTGCTTCAGCACCAAACAAGACCAGCACTACTACCTGTGAAGAAAAACTGACTTTCTCTCTGGAGTTTCAGTCCCAAGTATCCTGGGGCTCAGTATTTCATTTATTATCCCTCATCTACGTGAACTGAGACAAAGAACATAGCAATTTCTGAATGTCAGAGTAGGGAAGCATTTCTTCATGAGGAAAATGGGATCATGGGGAGCAGTATCAGCATCCCTTGCTGGCTGGTGGTGTTTCCAGCTTTACTGATACAGAGGCCTGGGGCCTTAAGGATTACTGATGCTGCATAATATAAACAACAAAGCAAATCCTACTAGATCCCTGTCAAAGATATTTAACTAAATTCCTAACCCATAAGCCCACCCTGGGCCATCTCTTATCTATGAAAGCCATCTCACAGCTGCCTGCAAAGCCTCTGGAGGCTGGTTAATCCAGGAAGATGGACCCTTGGTGTCAGTGCCTCCAGGGGAAGGAGCAAAGGCAGGAGGGCAAAGTCTTGGAGGTCTCTTTGTCTGATGGATTTCACTCCATTTCGTTCCAAGCCAAAGCCTCAGGGAGGGAAAGAAGGCTGGTATGCAGCTCCATCTGCAGTCCAGCAAACCTGTTCCCTAGCTGGTCAAAAGTTGCCCCAGCCTGGATGCTCATAGCTTGCAGAGACCAGGGGATAAAATATCAAGGACCAGCCTGTAGATGGGACTTGAAGACTTGGACTATTTAGTCCCCAGATCACATGTATTTGCTTCAAGCTTTGATGAAATTCTTGTAGTATTTCCTTTAGAATTGAAAAATACCTCTTGGAACGGACAAGACATTACTTTTTTACAAGGGTACAAGAAAAGTGCACCTAAATGTACTTACAAAAGTGCAACCCCATAATACATCTCTTCCCCCTCCTCCTTATCAGCAAGCATCACCTCTTTATTTTTGGCCAGGCATGGCCCTGTGGAGGGACAGTGGCCTAAGGCCAAGGGGCTTTCTGCTTAACCCTGATTAATCACCAGCTCTTTGGGCAGTCACTGGGCTTCCTTCTGCCTTGTGTGGTTAGACTCCATGTCCTGGGACTGTTTGCTCAGCATCTGGCAGAGGAGAACAGCAGCCTCATCACCTCCTGTGGGGTTTAGGTTTATGCATCCAGTGCAGGCATAATCACACAAATATGATGAGTCCTTGCTTTCAGTTGCTGTCTAACTTTATTTACATGAAGTTTTGGAAAGATCAGGTGTTAAGCTCCTGCCTGACATGTCCATTGTTGTCACTCAGTCATAAATTCAATGACTGTCTCATGTTTATCTTACTTTTTTTTTTGTTTCTTCTTATTGTTATAATAAAATAATTAATATTAAAGTATTTTCCCCTCAAGCCTTTTTCTTTCTTTCTTTCTTTTTCTTTTTTTTTTTTTTTTAATAAAATCATCAGTGATTTATCCCAGGATTGCATAGTAACACACATTTTTTAACGTGCTGTATATTGATCAAAGGTTTTGACTTCTGCTGTGTGAAAGCTGTACCTGATTCCCACAAGGAAAAAAGGCAGATTTTCTCCCCTGTACTATTAGAAATGATCAAAACCTTCTGCAGATGCCTTGGGTATCAGTGAAGAATGAAGTATAGGATGTTGGCGCTGTACTGTGGCTCTCTTTTGAGAGGATTGAGCCCCCTAGTAAATTGGACTTGGAACGCGTGTAATGTAAATTTTCTGTCAGATGTTTCTTAGCCAGTTACAGTATTAACAAGCAAATGGATTTCCTTTCATTCCTCACCTCATCATTCTTTGTCCTCTAAGTTGTGCTTAATTAAATATGAGGGTGCCTCTGACAGTAAAGAAAATTAAATGGGGAGGGCACAGATATTGGTTTGTACTTTTTACTTTTCTTTCCTTCTTGTTCCCGTTCAGCCTTGTCAGGGTAGTGGCTTTCTCTTAAGCAACGCTTAGGCATATGCATATGTTTGCATTTAATTTCCAGATGGGGAGGCAGGCCTCTAATAACTGTGTGAGCTGCTGCTTTGTAGATCTTGGTGGCTGACTGACTTACCTTCCTTTTGCAGCTGGCCAAGAAACTGCACCCGTACCCCGGGACACCGACACATGCATGGCTGAGCCAGGCTTTTGGACTCTCAAGCTAGACTGGTGCAAAAAATGATTTACCTCTCCCAGTCTGCAAAAAGCTTCACCTCCTCTTTACACTTGTGAGGCTCTTGATTTCAGGTTCACACAAAACTGCTTTGCCTTTTGGCATGACCGCTCCTTGCAAATTTGTTTCCTGAAGGCTTGAGCAGATGTTATTCAAGGAAATGTATTTCTTCATTAGCACTGACATTTTGGTGAGGGTAAAAATATTTTCCTGAGTGAAGGGACCTGTAATGACTCCTCTCTGTTTCTCTGTAAGTGCTCCTCTGCAGATTTCCTGGAAAGGAACAGCGTGTCTCCAGCTGTGTCTCAGGTATCTTGTCCTGCCTTGGTGAGTTGTGTTTTCCTGAGGGATCTTGCTGAGAAAGTTATAGATCTCAGCGTAGCTGGGTCCAACTTACTTTGAAGTTCAAGACTAAAGGTTTGGACTAGCAAGCTGGAGAGTGAGTAGAGGAATGGAGTACTGAGTGCACAGATGTATTGATCTGAATAGGAATGCATTTGCAAATAGGTATGTTATTAAACATTCTCTAATGCTGACCAGATGTAGCAGTCTACAGTATAATCAGCTACATATGGACTAGATACGTTGGCCTCCCTTTGTAGTCAGTATATGAAAAGAAAAAGGCATTTCTAGGTTGCAGTTCACCTCATTTTCAAGTAGATATCTCAGGTACCTTACAAGTGCTTGTTTGTTTCTCTCATTTTTAAAGGAACTCATGGTGACTTAACCAGATGTGAATATCTGCATTGTTGACATCTAAAGTTAGGTTAGATAGTTCTTACCTCGAGTGTATTTGTTACACATTTATGTATTTTGAATAACTATTTGTCATTACTTTCCTAAGTCTTCAAACCTCGTGAGATTTAAATGAATTCTAGTGCCTTGTTGATTCTAAATTTACTAAATTGCTTCAAACATTTTCTTTTTATGAAACTTATTAGTCTTTGATAGTTTTATGGCTTATTACTAGAAAAGTAAAAAATTGGGTATGTTGTTCAATAATATGTGCTTTGGGTAAATAATGTCTCTTCTGAAGAGTTCTTAGTTTTCTGTGCGTTTGAACACAGTTTTGCAGGATGGGATTCAAGTTTTGATTTGGATACTGAATGTAGCTGTCCAGAGATATCAAAGCTTTTGGTGTAGCCAAGAAAACTTGGTTTTATACTGACTAGATATGTAGAGCTCAGTGGCCCATTGAGTTTATTTATAGATCCTGCCTAATATTTGCACAATCTGCCTTTGATGTTTCAGCCTAGAGCCTTTCATATTTAACTGGATCATGGGTATTTGACCAGCTGAATTATTCTTGGATCAGTGCTGATAATAATGGGAGCTCACACACCGAATACCCATGTGGACATTTACATGTTGACTCCCCAGCTTCTTGTTGCTGTGAAAAGACAAAACCCTGGGAAGGGTTTGTCTTTATCTGAGAGACACAGTGGTCCTAATATAGTTTTCTTGCTCTGGCAGCTGTCTCTGTGGAGACCAGCAAGAATGCAAGAGAGAATCTAGTGTTGCTATTTATTTCTTGTTTTTACCCATCTTTGAACAAAACAGATCCCAAAAATGGACATGGCAGTGCTATCTTTCTTAACACACAGAATAGAGTTTCTCTATTTTGAGACATCAGAGGAATCCATGTCCTTCTGAAAGGCATTTCCTTTTGGTCAGTTAGTGTTAAAAGAGAACCTTTCCTAATCTTTTATTTCAGTGGAAACTTACTTATCTCAGAAGCAAGGGTTTGGTGTTATAGCTAGAGTCTACAACACTGAAAACATGATTATTTGCAGACAGGAATGCTTTGAACCAGCACAAGAATAACAGCTTGTCTCAGAGTCAAAACTCCTGGTGATGTTTATGCACTCTAGTAATGGAGAACACTCCCACAGGTCTCGTTCTGTCATCTCTGTATGGTGTTTGTCCACATGGAAGCAGTTTGGGTGACACCAGCAGAGCTGTGAGTACCTCCACACCCATCCTGCTTTCTGACTGCCCAGCTATGCTCTGTGCACCCTGGCAGCACAGTTCAAACACGGGAGGCCCTGCCTCATTCGGAGCACATGCCTGCAAGGAGCTGCTTCCTTGGACAACCTGTGTCACCTGAGGAAGGGACAAGGGCCACTCCAGTGGAGTGCACACCTCCAGTAACACGGGGGAACTCTCCTCTCCAGCAAACCAGGGGTTTAGTGCCTGCAGCTTCCAACTAGACCCCGTGGTTTGGGAAGCTCTCCAGGGACTACCCAGCCCTGATCTTGGCAAAAGCCTACACAGCCTAATTAGGGTCTTTTCCAGCTGGCTCCAAACCCACCAGAACCATCTGCCAGTGGATGTGTTGCAGTGTGCCGTGCTTGGCTACTCCACTGTCCCTGCCCTTCAGAGATGTCCTGGGAGTTACTGATGTTGATTCAGAGCACACTGGTAGGAAATCCCTGTGGCAGGGGGAATCCCCCCAACCTGCAGCTCCCAGCATGTTCTGCTCTCTTTGTGTTTCTCAGGAAGCACAGAGGGCAGGGGATGAGTCTGAATACGTAGAGGAGGCAGCTATGACCTGACAGGCATCCCTTGTGCTTGACAGCCAGTTTGGATGTTTAACTGTGTTCTGGAGAGAGTCCTCGTGGGCTGCACTTGTGCAATGAAAACATTCTCTGGCCCTCAGGGCAAGTGGCAAGGCACGGCCTGCATCTGAATAGAGAAATTCTCTATGCTCAAAGTAGCTGCAAAGAAAAGTCCCTGACTGTGCTGTTCCCTGGGCCACACCAGGGTGGAGAACTGGCCAAAATATCTCCGGAAATTTTGTTAGTCACAACATGTGTGCAATTGCAAGGCAGTGCTTGGTCCCTTTATTTTATTAATATAGATGTGTCCTGGATTTGAACTTCAGATCAAGGAGTTTTATTGATCATTATTCTTCCAGTATCTCTTTGTTTATTCTTCAGTCTTTCTGGGATAACAGGATATGGCATTCATGAGCCTGGCACGTTTAGAAACATCCCTGCTCCAGATCAGCACAACTTTCCTGCCAAAAAGGGCTATGGGACTGCAAAAAAATCTGTTACAGGGGAAGTACTGAGACTGTCTGGCTCCTGTGTGGTGGACAGCGAGTCTGGCATTGGCCAGGGAATGGCCAGTGAACCCTGAAACTTGGCTACCCTGATAGTAGGAGAGCAAGAGAGGGACTGATACTGCAGGGGAAGTTGCCCCATTTTTTGGTCTTGGGCTGTTCTCAAATATTGTCCAGTTCTTTCTCTTGCTTTTGTTGCAGAACAAAGCAAAACCAGCTAATACCAGTTCCTTCCATACCCAGGATACTCCTGATCCATTTACCTCTGTCTGGTGCATTCAGGGCAGGGGGTTGTCTCCTCTCTGATACTGACTTTGTCCATGATTTCTCAGCCTATTTGGAAGGCTGAAAAAGAAGTTTTTGGACAACATCCACCATTAATTAGATTGGCAGTGGAAACCAAGTTGGGCTAATTTGATAACTTTGAAAAGTACAGTCTCCTCAGACCAGTGTTTCCTTTGGACACGTACATTCTAGAAGCATTTAATTATTTTTTTAATTATCCCACCAACTCTTTATTAAATGTTCCCAGTTGAGTCTGAATTCTGATTTGCTTTGAAGGTGCTTGGGATCAGATCCCGCAGCCAGGAGAAGCTGGAACATTTCTAGTCCTTAACAGAGAATGACTCTGAAAGGGGCTTTCAGAAATATGGAGGTATTTGAGTAACCTTTCTAGTCAAGGTTTGAATCCCTTCACAGATCACATCTATTGCAGGTAGAAAGTCCAAAATCCCTGAATATGGTGGGCAGAGCAGGTCAGTAAGAGAGGATGTCTTGTCCAAGCAAGTCCTAGGACCTGCTGGAAAATCTTCTTGGACTCAACAGGTTTTGAGTCAGGTCTCAGATGATCCTGTTCTGCAATAAACATGGAGGAACAGCAGTAACTGCAGACCACGGTGCTCATTTTGGTCACCATGATATTATTATTAGTGATCCCCAGTCCACAGACACACCTTTTTTCCTTTCCTTGCCCAGCAGCTCTTATGAATCAAACGTGCTGTTGAAAGGGAGTTGCAGATAATGTGGTTTCCCTGAGCCTTTCAAACGTTATAAAACCAGAGGAGCCAAAGTAATCATCGTTATTAGTAAGCAGACTTGGAGCCTGAGTCTGAATCTGCTGTGAGTATAAACAACCTGCATTTGTATATGCATCCTCCCTGCCTTTAGTGACGAGTGTTTCACTGTGAGATTAAGGGTTGAAGGCTCCAAGATAATAATTTCAGCTGTGTGCCTCTTAGTGCTATAAAGCCCATAGAATATCAGAATATTTATTGCTGTGACTTAGTTGCAAACTCCCTGGAGTGGATAAGGGTTGCAGACCTCATGATAAATAGCACACGCTAATATTCAGCAAATGATAATGCAGACCACAGAAAAGCAGGGAGAGAGGAAAATATATTCCCAAGGGCTGATAACTAATGTAAAGAGCCAAGAAATAGTTTAGAGTGGGAGGGAATTTCCCCAGCTTCCCTCCTCCATGGATAAGTCACTGCCTTATGGATGCGCTGCACAGGGCCCAGCACTGATCCCTCCAGCCCCAAAGTTACTCCTGGCAGGAGTTCAGAACATACAGATTCACAAAGCCCTGTAGGCAGAGCAGACCTGATGTTTTCCAGCCCCAGCTGGAAGGTGATATAGCCTATATTCAAAGCAGATGAAAGGGCTTGTGGCTAAAGCTTAACTGGTTGTTTACAGGGCTTCTCTGATGCCTCTGTGCCATCTGCTCCATGCACAGGGCAGGTATTTTACCAGACTATTTCCCTGTCACCCCTTTCTAGTTAGTCCCTTTCCAGAGAGCTAAAAAATTCTCCACCTTTTTTCACCCAACCAATAAGGACATATCTGTGCTAGAAATCTCCCTTTGCCTGGGATATGCCCTCCTGAAGGAGTCACATTCCCTGACCGTAAGTAGAAATGTGTCATTGCAGAGGATAAGGCTCATGTAACGTGAGGTCAGAGAGTGGTGGGTGAACCCTACTGGAATCAGGATCACTTGGTGAGGTATTAAACATGAGTGTGTACAGACAGCACTGTTCTGGTGAGTTCTGTTCCAAATTATGTCAGTCCTTGAAGCATGAGGGTTTGTGCAGCTGGTAGGTGGTTGGGGTAGGCCAGGGGCTGGGGTGACCCACAGCCTCTTTTCCTTTTTATGGCCTTAGACAGAGGCAGTTGGAACGTGGATGATGCCAACCAACTGTGTCTGCCACTCACAGTCTGGGATGGGGAAGGGGATGGGCATAGTGAATTCCTGGTGAATGAGTAGTAAGGGATCAGAAGGAGGAATGAGAGGGAAAAGCTTTGAGATATGATGGGTCTGCAGTAGATGAGGCAGCTTCCCCTTGATACCTGCAGGAAATCTGTACCTAATTCATTTCTGTAGGACCTGCACTGGAGGTTGGTCTTTTTGACACAGAGAATCTGTTTATTCATCCCCAATCCTGGCCCAGTGCAACACAATCTCGTGGTGTGCCGTGGGGCATTACAGGGTGATACTGTCTGTCTGACGGTGATGGAAAATGCCCACCTCATGCAGGATGCTGTGGTTAGTCCACAGATGAAATCTGGAGAGTTTGGAGGCAGAGTGTGGCAATGCCTAATGGCTTCAGATATTACTTTGTGGTAGGAGGTAGAAAATTCTGCGGGTAAACAACTGATCATGAAGGGTAAGGCTTTGCTTGCAATGTAATTTGATTTTTCCTTCGGTTGTGAGAAATACAACATGAGCCTGTAGATGATCAGAGATACAGTCATGACACTTCTGAAAGACAAGAATTAGAACTGCAGCCTTGGGCTCATAAGGTGAGAATTAAAGTTTCCTGTGTGATTATATGGAAACTGCAGTAAAACACACATAAAACCAAATTGCGGGTCATGCGTTTCAGATGCTGGAAAGGGAGAAATGATGGATAGCCTGTGGCAAAATCCAATGTATGTACGTGTGACTGCAAAAGATCAGAAGAAGGCATAAGCATCTCATTTAGAATACTTGTACTGCTGAGGCAGATTTGTAGCATATGTTGGGAGCTTATACAGAACAGACCATGCAATATGTGATACCACACGCAGAGAGCCAGCACTCTGGAAACTTCCTTCTCCTGGGAAAAAGATCATGGAGCAACATTTATTTTTAAGAGGCACCCTCATGTTTTACATATTCGTGCTTTCTGTCATGATATTTGATAGCGTTGCATTTCATCACTTGGAGACACAATGCTTGGGAAGGCAGGCTTGGAGAGTACCTGTGCTCTGCTCAAACCTGTTTCCCTGCAGCTTCATGCCATACCAGTGCCATTATTTGGCCACTGTGTGTTCTGAGAGCAAATTGTGTGCAGTTGGGCTAAGCTAATGAAGTATATCCTGAGAGAGGTGCAGTGGAGCAGGATTAATAGACACAAGAAGCAGATCAGTGATGTGACCAAAAATAGCAAGTCCCACCCTTCTTCCTGAGTTCAAAAATTAGTTAACATGAAAACTGCACTTTTAACCTCTGATGTGCTCAAATCAGAGTAGCAATGCCATGATTAAACCTACTTCTCACCTGATTCCTTACACATAACCCAGGGGACCTGGCTGTCCTGCCTGTGCCCTTCCTCTACTCTTCCTGACAGCCCTTTTTATGAGCCGACTCGAATGCTGTGCATCAGCCTCTGGCTGTGGCTAAGCAGGAACCTCAGATAGTTGCCTACCCTCTTGATGGAGTAGAGGTGACTGGTGGAGGCACATCTCTACCAGCCAAGAATCTCTCATCTGTGGGGACACACAGATCCTTCTGTCAACATCTCCGTCATGCTGAATAGAACATCATTTGGGTGAGGCCAGGGGGAGCAATCCTCCTCCTTCAGATCCCTTTTCCAGTGACTAGAGGCTGCTTCCAGGTATTGAACAGGCAGCCAAGGCTTCATACTTCTCTCTGCTGACACCACCACTCATCATCCTCCTGAAGCATAGCTGGGGAAAACAGGGGTTTGCTGGCTACTTTCCAGCCACCAGATGCATGTTCCCCTCCAGAGAAGCAGCTCTGGTCCTAGGGAGATGGCCTGATGCAATGACATTTAGGGAAAGACCTAAGGCACAGCAGCAGGACTGTGAGGAAGGGATCATTGCTGGGATAGGAACAGTGAAAAGCTACAGGAAGGGAAATGGCAATAGCAATGAGAGACATGATTGGCAATGGGAGGAAGGTGCAGCTGATGGAAATGGAATGAAACAGAGAACTCTGAGGGGAGCAGTTCAATCACTTTTTAGATAATACAGGATATTTGAGCCAGGATTTCAATTTTTTTTTTTTTTTTTTTTTTTTTTTTTTTTTTTTTTTTTTTTTTTTTTTTTAATATTCCAGCTCTGATCCGTGAGTTACTGCAGAAGAATTGTTTTATTGTTGTGTGCCTGACTTTCCCCATTTATGAACTAGATAGTGGCCATTAGCAACCCTATAGCAGGTGAGGGCACCTTAAGATCCTTGCCTGGAAGTGTTGACACTTGAGCATTATTGATAGACACGTGGAGACAGGCTGTCTCTGTGAATACTTTTGCAAAAATCTTCTTGAGTCTCTAAATCTGGCAGCTCCTGGAGCGCTACACCGAACCCGAAGCACCCTCACAAGGTCTGACACTGCTACTTGTGCCCTTAACTGTTCTGCCACCTCACAAAAAGTTTTGCAATGTCTGGAGACATAGAGCATGTTGTGAGGGGAGGGAGCAGGAGAGCTCTGAGCATACCCTTAAAGACTAACCTCCAGTAGGATTTGTCTGCAGCTCTGAAAGTGCAAGGGAGGTCTCTGCCTGCACCAGTGTTGGAGACCTGAGCAGACCTTAGACAAGTCAATTTATGTCAATTGTTCTCTCTCTGCTTCAGCTCTTTATTTAAAAAATGAAATATGAGGATACTTTGCAGAGGAGTGATGAAGGTAAATAAGGTAAAGAGTAGGATGTGATGAGGTGTACTGAGAGTCCGTGTAAGTGCTCAGATAGAAATTCTCCAGAAAGGTGGATGCTGTAATCAGAACTCATCATGCCATTCACCTCGCTGCACTCCACCCTCAGTCACTGATCATTAATGTCACTCAGAGACCTGAAGTTATTTTAATAAATAGTCTGAGAAGTGCTGTTTCTCATTTTAATAGGTCTTAGGCAAGACAGCAGAAGAAAGTAATTCAGCGTCACAATGCTGATAGCAAAAGAGTTACAGATGCTGATATCAAGAGACTTATTTAGTCCATTTTGATCTTTTTTATCTTGCTTTTCTCATCTCATCAAACAACCGCTGGTGGACTCCCCAACTGGGTCTCTCTGAGATCCTCTCGGGATCCACAGCCCAAGCCTGAAGATCCCTAAAGGACTGGCCATTTTTGAGGATCTTCACCATATATTCAGCTGTGTTCAGTCCTCTTTTCAGAACCCAAGTAAGTGATGATGTTTTCAGATAGGAATACTAGAGACAGTTGTGATTGTTGTATTTGTTGTAGGCTGCTACTTGGACATCATCATATCTGAGCTTGTGCTTCACTCACCTATGTGTACAGTAGATATGTGGACTGGTGGGATATAGTAGGGAGCCAGAAATGTTCAATAACCTGGTGTTCAGTTACTTGAAAGTTTCACATCTTCTGAACCAGGGCAGTATTTGGCCTTTATTTTCTCCCCAGTCCAGAGCTGCTCTGGCCAGATGCAACGCTCATGCCAGTCTGAGTCATAGGGCGGCTGGAACAAGCTGCTCTCTTCATCACTCGTTGGAGAAGTCTGTTTGCTTTGAAAGGGTAGGGCCCTGGTAGAGGACACCTAATTTTCTCCGATTTACATCATTTTCCTGCTCAGATGTTTGGTTGTTTTTTGGTGTGTGTGTGTGTCTCTAAACCTCAGGAACTCTGTTGAACAGCTATTTCATGTCTGCTAATGGAAATTCGTATTTATGGTTAGTGGAATGACGCAAAGAAATGAAGAGTTCTTTCTTCATGACCCTGATGCTCCCCTTAAATCACAAAACTATGATGATTCAGACATTAAACTGATCCAGAATCCTGTTCTTATTACTGGGGTGACCCCATATATGGGATGGAAAAAGAGTTCTAGTCTTTGCCAAGGGTGTCAGTAGGCACTAACCTTTTCATATGCCAATATACCTTACTGCACTTCCTGTGGGTTAGATGGCTTTCACTAAGTTGGGAGAGATCCATAAAGCGCTGTGAGTGGAAGTGACATATTTACCTCGCCTTGTCTCCTTTCATCCCGTTTTAGACCTCAAGCTGTCTGACAGCATTAGGAAGCCCCACAGAATGAGAGCTTGAAGTACTGCTGGATTTGTTGAATCTCTGTGCTATCTCCTGACACTAACATTAACTGAACACATTGGGAATGGGGCAGAATACAACCTCTGTGAGGCAGCTTTCAGGGATATGGGAAACAGGAAAACGTTAGAAATGAAACTTGGGAAACCAGATCTGCCTGCTGGTTTCTTGCAATTAGTCAAGGAGCTGGCTCACATAGCTATCTCTGAAAAACAGAGGAGAGAGGAAAAAATGTTATATTGCTCTTTACAAATAAACAGCAGTCATTAAAAGAGCTAGTAACTATCCAATAAATTTAGCTTC
Organism: Empidonax traillii; assembly: GCF_003031625.1. NCBI lineage: Eukaryota > Metazoa > Chordata > Aves > Passeriformes > Tyrannidae > Empidonax > Empidonax traillii. Next base: position 220,995 of record NW_020956098.1, read on the forward strand.
CATCTCTAGTAAAAGAGTCTAAATAAGGAAAGAAGAATAATTTGCTGTGCTATGCATTCACATGGAGCCATATGCATATTAATTAACCCTCAAGACAGTTGCCAAGACAGAATATAAATGATGGAAAAAGGAAGGGCTGGATTTTGATGTAATGGAATAATGGAGAAAAGACTAAACAAAGTAAATATGTAAGCAGTTAAAGCAAACCTCTTCCCTGGTGAAGAAAAGTTTACTGAGGTTTCTGTGTGACTCAAAGCACACTTTAGTTATTAACTTGATCTCTTTAGTGGCATGTGGGAAGTATGCAGACCCTCTACACATGTTAACTTCATCATTGAGAAGAAACATGAATGATACATGCATAGATTTGTAAAAAGCAAATCCAGACATAATCACTTAGTTTGATTCAACTGCAGACCAAACAGATGAAAAAAATGTGGTCATTTAATCTGTGTAAATAAGATGTCTGTCCATGTACTGAGGCAATTAATATATTATTTCATGAAGACTGAGTTGAAAAATTAATTTAGATTGACTGGAGATGAAGATTATAAACCAGACTGAAAACAGGCTGGAGGCACCAGAAATGCATAGTGATGAATAAATGCCAACACTTGGTGGGAGATACCTCAGGGGAACAGCAGGGAACAATGTTAAATTGTTTTTGTTTAAGATCCTTAATAATGATTTGGAAGGGGGATTGGCTATGATATAAGCTCAGTGCTGGGATGGTGCTCCTTGAGGGAGAGATCATGCTTTCCGAAGCATGAACACTAACAACTTTTGACCTTACAAACTTTGGATGAATCAAAATCCCAGAAAAAGGTGTCAGAAAGTTCAGTTTAGGAGTCTTACCTAGAGTCCCAGTGAATGCACCCATCTGTAGATCCTTCACTTGGAAATCTCAGTCCCTGAGGTTCACCATTTAGAGCAAACTTTCCACTAGGATTCAGTGTCTCCTACTTTTTTATCTAATATTTGTCCAACTTCATTCACCTGGATTCTCCATACCAGAGCCTCCTGGCTGACCCATGCTGTTTCATTGTCCTGGTATTTGAACATACATTGTGATTCTAGCAAGTATCTAACTACTACTAAATATTTCAGACAGAGTGGTGGTGAAGCAATAGGGCACTGTAGGGTCTGTGTTTCCTTACTAAATTTTCTGTTTTCCAGCCTGTTTCCAGAGGCTGGGATTTACTCAGGGAAAGCTGAACTTCAAGACTGTCCTGTGGAGAATATTACCATTGCTTTGAGATGGAGATTCAGTCCCCAGAGTCTCTGGGTCATCTTTACCTCTTGACTTTGTGGGTGTTCAGCTGTCCTGCTGAGGGGAGAAGGGCAGGCGCTGGCTAAGAAAAGGGATTGGGCAACTCAGCTTGCCTTGTTGTGCACATCTGGACAAAAGGAGCTGGACAGGTAACCACCCTCCATATCTGGAAAGAGGTGCAGGCAGAGAGTTATAGGAAATGCAGAGCAATTTTGCCAGCATTTCACAATGCACTGGTAGGCACTGTCCAGCTCTAAAGATCAGCAGAAGTTATTAACCCATAAGGTGTTGCAGGGCTGCCTCCCATTCCTATACCATCATGTGCGTCTCCTGTAAGGCTCAGGAAGAAATACAGTGAGATGGTCTGTGCTGGACTCAGTTCACAGGCAACCAGCTTGACAAGGTTGGTTTATATTTCATCTTGTGAGCTCCCTGGGGCAGTGAATGACTTAATGGGTTTAATGGCAATGTTGCTCCGTCAGGGGGTATAGCTCAGTGGTAGAGCATTTGACTGCAGATCAAGAGGTCCCTGGTTCAACTCCAGGTGCCCCCTCAGGGACTGCTTTTTAGATTAGATATTAGGAAAAAACCTCTTTTCTTTAGGAGTAGTGGGGCACTGGAATGTACTGCCCAGAGAAGTTTTGGATGCCTCGTCCCTGGGAGTGTAGAAGCCCAAGCTGGGTGGTGTTCTGAGCAACCTGGTCTAGTGGAAGGTGTCCCTGACTGTGGCAGGGGGCTGGAATGTGATGATCTTTAAGGTCTCTTCCAACTCAAACCATTCTATGATTTGTGGTTTTAAGTAACACAGTGCTTTGACACTGAAGAGCAGGACTGACATTAGGAGGCGAATTAAAGCGTGAGAGACTAAAGTAACAAGACACAGACAAAAAGCAAATGGGGATGAAGAGAAGGAGTGTTAACCATAGGAACACATTTATTTCAGCCCCTGCAAGAATCTCAGTTTTCTCTGCAAAGTCTTCTGGTGTGGGTACAGATACCACAAAATATGGTAGTCTGAGGGTCACAAATGTCTAATTTCCCTCTCCTTCTCCAGTGCTTGGCTGAAGAAAGCATTCCTCACGTATTCCTGTGCTTAAGTGAACATTGCTTTGGGTCTTGAGTAGGAAGAATGACTAAGAACTAAGAATTAATTGCTTGATTAATTCTCTGATTATTCTGTACAAGTATTGGAAAAGGTGTTATTATCTGCTGAAAGTTCATTATTTAAATTGTGCTTTGATGAGAACAGAAAACAAGGGAATCAGTTACTCACTGTGGTTCATTAGTAGTGTATTAAAGACAAATGCAGAATCGCATGAAACTTTCCCCAAATATGACACTTATTAGGTTGTAAAATAGCTTCCCACAGAAGCATTTGGAGCCCTGTCACTTAACTGATAGGTTACTGAGACCAAGAGGCCATAATACCTCCCTAAATTAATTGCTGTTTGAAACTGAGAGAAAATTTTAAAAAGTTGAAGATTTCCAGTGACTGTAAGTATCCCACAGCCCTTGCAAAACTGTCAAAGAAACCAGATTTATTTCTGTTTTGAATGTCTATTTAACTTCTAACTATTGGCCATTGCTAGATCTTTTCAGGCTGAAGAAATCTCACTAGCTAATTCCATTTCTCTCTTTAAATACTTATAATCTGTGATTAAGAAATGTCTCGGTCTTTTCTTTGTAAAATTAAAGAGGTAAATCTTCGCATGTCTTTCTCCAGAATGAAGTTTCTCAATTCTTCGTTCATTCTTGTGTCTTTTCCCTCAGTTCTTTTTAGTTCCTTAGAACCTGCAGCCTCTGAAATAGGCTCTGAACATCAGCAGCACAAATGCCAAGTTAGGACGTTATATAATTTCTTTGCTTCTTCTACTTGATATAACACCTCTAGTACATGCATTATGCAGCTGAAGACATCTGTACTAAACCACTTAGATTCCATCTGTAGTGGCTTGACCCTGGCCAGATGCCAGGTACCCACTAAAGCCACTCTCTCACTCTTCTTCTGCAACTGGGTTGATGGGTTGAGATCCAAGCTGGGACAGATCAGTTACTGATTACCTTCATGGGAAAAACAGACTCAAAGTGGGGATAGTACTTAAATTTATTACTAACAGGATAAGAACCAAAGAGTGAGAAATAAAACACTCTTAAAAAACACCTTTCCCTCACCACTTTTTCCATGTTCTCCCTCCTCTCCCCCAGCGGTGCAGGGGGATGGGGAATGGGGGTTGCAGTCAGTTGTTGTTTCTGCCGCTGCTCAAGGAGAGGAGTCCTTCCCCTGCTCCTGTGGGGTCCCTCCCATCGCTCCCACAGGAGACGGTCCTTGATGGACCTCTCCAACATGAGTCCATCCCTCGGGCAGCAGTTCTTCCCAAACTGCTGTCCTGTGGCTCACTCCTCCACGGGCTGCAGGGAGACAACCTGCTCCACCCTGGTCTGCACCGCGGGCTGCAGGGCCTCAGCTCCGGCATCTGGAACACCTCCTGCCTCTCCTTCTGCACTGACCTTGGTGTCTACCTTCTTGTTCCCGTGTTCTCACTCCGTTCTTCCCTGGATGGAATTCTTTCTGCACCACAGCCTTCTATTCTTAAATATATGATCGCAGATTACTCCTGATTGGCTCGGCCTTGGACGGTGGAAGGAAATCCGTCCTGGAGCTGGCTGGCATTGGCTCCATGGGACAGAGGAATCTTCTGGCAGCTTCTAACAGAAGCCACCTCTCTAGACCCCCTCTGCTACCAAAGGCCAGCCACAGAAACCCACTACAACTTGCTAGACTTTTTCCGGTTTGCTTCTGGCCTCCTTTCTCATGTTTGAGAAATAAGATCTCCACTGTTTAATCTTACATTCAGGACTTTGTACATGTCTGTCCTGAAATACTGTTGGCTCTGTGCAGTTTATTGAATTTCTCTCTGGATTGTTTTGCTTTATTGTCTTCTTTATTCCATACCACTTCTCAAAATATCACAAACTTACTAAATAATAGTTTAACTTTTTCTCCCCTGCCAGCAATAAAAATAATAAACAGCAACTGGTAAGCCAGCATCTATATGAGACTGAAAGTTCAGTTGCTGAGTGAACATTTGCCATTTACTATTTTATTTGGAAAGGTATCAGGTGGTCTCCAATTCATCTATACTGTACTATGTTTATTTTAAACCAGCCAAGTTTATTATTCAATAATTCAACTCTGGTGCTCTTCAGAAGCCTGTTATATCAACCCTTTAACTTTTTTCAACCAAGCTCATCAAAATATGAGACTTGATTAATTAATGATTCCTTTTCCATTACACATTGTTGATTTATATTAATTGTTTATTTGTTGAGCTCTGTCACAGATGTTCTGTGTTCTTGGCCAGGACTGATGTGCAGCAGACAAGCCTGTAATGACAGGTCTATTTACCCCCTTTTTAATGTATGTGATGTATTGAGAGCATCCACTTATTCACCTCCTTGTAAAATCTTCCCAAAATTTTAGAAAAGCATTGTGTTGCGGTTAGCTGGGAGCATACATACAAGCAGCTACTGGATTTCACTAAGGGTTTTTAATTTTTAATACTGTTCTAGATGCATCTGTTGGTTTTTATGATTGTATCATACTCCTTTGTGAGCAGCAGTTTGCATACAGAATCTCTTGGGTATGTGCTTCTTGAGAAAAGAGACAGGAGGAATCTCTGGGAAGATCACCTGACCTGGCCTGAACTGAACTACTTTGTTTTTCATTCTTTTCCTGCACCCGTCAGAAGAGTATTGGAACATCTTCCAGTAGTGCATTAGGCAAAATGATCATGCATCTTTCAACTATTGTTTTTACAACCTCCTCTCTGGAGAGGAGTGTTTGAAGTGCAGCATATTATCTTCATAGGATTTTTAGGTGGTTTGACTTCTGTGAAATGTGTATCCTCTTACATATTTTAGAATTATGGCAACATTCAGGTTGGAAAAGACCTTGCAGAATCCAGCCCTTAACACAGCACTGCCAAGTCCACCACTACACCATGTCCCTCAGCTCTTGCTGGCCACACTCTTTCTGATATAATAGGCCAGGATGCCATCGGCCTTCTTGGCCACCTGGGCACATGCTGCCTCGTGTTTAACCACTCTTGACCGACACCCCGGGGTTCTTTTTCAGTGGGCAGCTTTCCAGACACTGCCTCGAGCCTGTAGTGCTGCTGGGGGTTGTTGTGACCCAAGTACAGGTTGCTGTGACCCCATTACTCTGCACTTGGCCTCATCGAACCTCATATAGGTCTCCTCGGCCCATCGATCCAGCCTGTCCAGATCCCTCTGCAGAGCCTTCCTACCCTCTCACACATCAACACTCCCACCCAACTTGGTGTAATCTGAGAACTGAGTGAGGGTGAACTTGATCTCCTCATCCAGACCTTTGATAAAGATACTAAACAGAGCTGGCCCAACTCTGAGCCCTGGGGAACCCCACTGGTGATTGGCCCCCAAGCTGGACGTATCTCCATTCACCACCACTCTGGGCCTGACCATCCAGACAGCTTTTACCCAGTGAACAGCACCTGTCCAAGCCATGAGCAGCCAGTTTCTCCAAGAGAATGCTATGGAAGACACTGTTAAGGGCTTTACTAAAGTCCAGGTAAACAAGATCCTTCCCTTAATCCACTAAGTGGGTCAACCTGTCACAGAAGGAGACTAGACTATCCAGGTAAGAACTACCTTTCCTAAAGCCTGATGAAGGCTGGCTTTGATTCCCTGATTGTCCTGCAAGTGATTGCATCCAAGATGGGCCGTTCCATAACCTTGCCTGGCACCGAGGTTAGGCTGACAGACCTGTAGTTTCCTGGATCCTCCTTCTGGTCCTTCTGTGAATGGACATTGCATTTGCGAACCTCAAATCTTCTGGGACCTCCCTGGTTAGCCAGCACCACTGATAAATGATGGAGGGTACCCAAGGTACCCAGCCCCATGATCTAGCTCGTGGGGCTGGGTACCCTGAGAACAACTGGTCTTGCCATTAAAGACTGAGGCAATGAAGGCATTAAGTACCTCTGCCTTTTCCTCATTCTTTGCTTTTACGTTTTCCCCTGCTTCCAATAAAGGGTGGAGATTCTCCTTGTCCCTCCCTTGGCTGGTAATATATTTCTAGAAATATTTTTTATTGTTTTTATACAGCAGTATCTGCACTTTTATTTCACATAGGAGAATTGAACCACGTGCCTTTAGTGAAAGCAGATGACATTTGAAGTAGTCTGCAATTCCTGAAGGAATACATTCCACCATTTTGATGAGAAGCTTTTTTCTATTTTGATTGATTCAGAGGATCATAGTTGCTAATAATTTTCTTTTTCTGGACCTTGACTATGTGTTGGAGATGTCCTGAGTGCAAACAACAAAGGCGAGGGCACAGAATTTCGGAGTTCTTCAGGAAACTGGAATAGACAGTGGAGGACAGACTTGATGTGCCATGATGTTCTCAGCTGGATGAGATTCTTGTATCAGATATCTCCGTGTCCATACCTGTCCCATAGTTGTATTCACCTATCCAGCCCAACCTGACAGACATTAGTCAAAAATAGCAGGTATGTGAGCTTAGCACCAGCCGTCATTGTCAGCTCTACTACTGCATGT
>NW_020956098.1:231244-233180 GCF_003031625.1 Empidonax traillii
GTGATTTGAGGCATGGAAACCTTGCTGACACCTCTGTGACGTGGGATTATTCAAGCAGGATAAAGTCATACTAGAAATCTTGTTGGAATCTCAAAGCAGAATCTGACAAACCTTGGAAGGTCAAAACCATGAGTGTTTTGCATGGGTTCTTCTTTCCTGCCTCTGAAGCCTACTTCCTCAAAAAAAGGTTAAAAGAAAGGTACTTTTAAGTTCCTCTTTGTAAATGAAATCATAATTGATGGAAAAATAAGGCAATTGATGTAACATAAACCTCCTGGTAACTGGAGAAGGTGCTGCAGAGGCTTCCCAGCAGTTATACATCGAGAAACATTCCTAATCTCCGAGATAATGTGGAAAAGAAATGACATTTATTATCTACAAGTCCTCACAAGCTAAGGATGCAGTTTATAAAACTGTATTTGGCTCTCCCTCCTTTTCCTCCTTTATTGTAATCCTTCACCATGGATCATTTTACATCCAAACTCACCTTCATCTGTTATCATACTTCAGTGATTTATCAACATCACAAAGGTCTGATTAATAAGGCTAGAAGGACATCTATCAGAAGAACTGAGAATATGTGATCATTTCCTCTCAGGCTCTCATTAGCTGTGGCTGTCCTTCAGGGAGTTTTATCTTTGTCTTTTTCCAGACTTAATCATACGAGGTTTAAAAATAATATCCCCAAATTAATCTTTTGTTTCTCTGAGTTTTTCAAACCTTTGGTCAAGATGGAATATGATCTCCATACTATCAACTGGAGTAAGTAGAAACAACCCAAACGGTCCATGTACACTTTTAATGAATGAGCAGGCAAGTCAGAATAATAAATGGCTTGATTCAGCTTCCTTCATTCAAGATGAACAATACAAAGATCTACAGATAATCTTATGATCATATAACGTATTGGTGGGGTAGGTAAGAATTACACTCCCAGTGTCTTTTCCAAAAGGATTTCCTTTTTCTTTACATTGTTTTGGTTTAAAATGTAATACACCTCTGGTATTTTCAGACTGCTATGATTAAGTGAAGCGGGAAAGGTTTGGTTTTAGTTTCTATACTAAGCTCTCTTTTTAATGAGACACTCCTGGGTTAAAAATACCTTTTGCAAGTGACTTCCCACGTCTTTCCTACAATAGTGACAGATTGGAGAAGAAAATGTGGAGTACGCCTGAAAGTGATAAGTTGAGGTTAGAGGTCTGGCCAAAGTCAAGTGCTAGGGAGTTTCAGCTGTAGAGAGCTGATGCTTTGAATTATAATCAAGTGATTAATGCTGCTAATGTAAGTGGGTTTGGGAGTCACAAGGACTAGCAGCAACAGCTTGGATAAGTATGGTGAAACCTGCTTTTAGAGATATTTTATTTATAGCACAATCATTAGGTCAGAGAGAATGGACAACATGTGCCTATGTGGTTAATGATAAATCCATCCGAGGACTAAACTAGTCTGCTGAGTTATGAGAAAGCCATTTGTAGGTCAGATTTTTCTGGAGAGAGACAGACTTGAGAGAAACAATTTTGATTTGTTTGGGAGTGAGGGGAGAGCAGGGGGAGGGGACAAGATGAAACCAGCTTTTCTCCTTTCATAAAATACAAGGATGTAAATGATCTTCATTAATTTTAAAAGGTCATTTGCCTGTGAAGTGCATGTAGTTGGCTTCATAAGTACCAAAAATAGCATGGGAAGGAGCAGGCATGCCTGGAAAGGTATAGGAATAATTTTTTTAGTAAAATATCAGGTAATCTAATGTTAACATATAAAAACTGCAGTGATTTCTGAAACTGCAAAAGCCAGACAAGAATACATCTCTGAGGCATTGTAGTTTTTCTTCTGGGATTCAGACATTCTAGCATGAAATGAAAGGTATTTAAAAAAAAAAAATTATGTAAGACTATTCCTTCTGTTTGAATTCACCACACCTTAATCCTGCTGCTGT
>NW_020956098.1:234948-236498 GCF_003031625.1 Empidonax traillii
TAATCCCTGGAGCAGGAGGGGCAGCTCCAGTGATTCACCTCACCTGTCTTAAACTATGTTTGGATTGGACAAATTATCCTCCACAAGTGCCAGTCTCTCTTTACTGACTACAGAGACAGCACAGTTATTTAGTTCAGATCTACCTTTGAGGAGGCTCAGCTGAGTGGAGATAAATCCACCCCTTGGATTCAAGGACCACACTTGTGCTTTGAATGACATGGGCAGAGCTCTAGGGGTAGGCGGGCTCCTCGCTTTGGACAGGTTACAGACAAAACCCAGTATCTGAACTGCAAGAAATAAGAATGTTAAAGCTGCGCAGAGAAGTCTGAGACTCGAAACAGCAAGACTGTATTTTTCCAAGGCTTCAGTCTTGTGGTCCTTTTGGGTAACTCATTCTGAAATGAGCTATATTTAGTTTATTGGTTAAGTTAATTAAATAGCACCCGGGCCCTGCAAGGGGAAAATTTTTATGGTGTGAAGTGTTGTCTTGGTTCCTCTTTATCCCAGTCCATCAGCAGGTCTCTGGCATGGCTTGAACATTAGCACGGACCAGTAATTTTGGGGGTTAAAGGCATTTAGCCTTCAATGTGCACGTGGCTGGGCTGTGCCTGATGGCCTGAGGGCCAAAGGCCAGCCCTGACCCTGTTTAGTTCATTTCAAGGTACACCAGCAGTCTCTTCTTTTTCTGTTTTTATATTACCTTGCCATGATCAGAACCGTGGGGAAATATCTGTAGTATGCTGGGCTTGATACAGGGTTAGCCTTACTTTGAAATACTATGGTGCTATCTAATTCCCTTCTGCTCTTCTCTCTAATCTATAAAGACCTCACAAATCTGATTTTGGCCTGGTTACCCTAATCTGCATCATGGGCTGTTCATTGACTTCAATTTGCCACCCTGGAGTATGTCAGGTTTTGGAGCTGATGGGTTTTTTGAGCTGGTGGAGCAAACAGATCTGCAAGATCTCTTCCTGACAGTACACGAGCTCTGATCTGAAAGGAGACACAGCCACAGACATCTGTTTTGAGGGCACAACTGTTCTGAGCTTATTTGAACTCAGTACAAGGCTCTGTTTATATTTCTTTGATTAATTGAAAATAACCTCTCGTTAAGGGAGTGACAACCGATACCTTACGATTGTGCTCAAGTCATTCACAGGAGCGAAAAAAAATACACCAAAGGTTAGGCAGGTCAAAGCCCTTGTTTGGATCAAAGCATATGCTGAACACTGTATAAATGCCAAATCTTAAAGTGTTTTGTATTTAAGGCTGAAGTTTGGAGTAAAATGATACTATAACAATAAATCTCTAATTCAGTTTGTTAGCTCGCTACTGCACTCACAAAGGCACAGCAGAGATGATTCTGATGGAACAACTTCGTAGGAGTCCAAGTGTGTTAAAAATTTACAGCATTAATGAGGCAATACCACATCCAGTTCTGGTAGGCACATTTCAAAAAGGACTTTAATGCAATGGAAATGGATCTTGAAAGAGTGACAGGCACGATTTTGTGGTTTGTCCATAAATCTGTCTTACCGTGAGAGACTAAA